>NW_023270453.1:1665536-1679401 GCF_011800145.1 Mirounga leonina
TTCCTTCCTTCCTTCCTTCCTTCCTTCCTTCCTTCCTTCCTTCCTTCCTTCCTTCCTTCCTTCCTTCCTTCCTTCCTTCCTTCCCTTAGTTCTTTTATTTGATAAATTCCACAGCCTACCACAGGCAGGTATGCATGGCCCAGGGGAATGTACTTTAGGTACTCATTTTGCCCTCAGTGTGATCTTATTTTTTCTGCCCTCGTTTTCCCTCTCACTCTCTAAAATCTCTTACTTGAACTTCAGTAGTTTTCCTGTCTTTCTTTGTGGTTCACTTTACTTTTTCCCAGTGTGATCTCCTTGACGGCACATTGGATCAAGTCGATGAAAATTCTTCAGTGTTTCACCAGTACCTGTCTACAGTTTAAAACAGAAACGCCTTTCCCCAGGATACACGTCCCTTTGTGATCTGGCCTCTGTGTACTTATCTGACCTCTTTTGTACCCGTGTCTATTCATTCATTTAGGTTACATGTATTAAAAAAAAAATCAAGGTTTTTCTTTTGAGGTCAATTTAGAAATATTATGACTCTTTTTATGAATCTAACAAATCTCAACATTTTAAATGGAGGCTTTGATTAATATTTTGTCCCATTTACAGCTCTAAACTTTTATATATTTGAAACTGCAATTATGACCAATAAATATGTTGATTTGCTTCTAGAGTACTTCAGATATCTGGCTGTTAAACCTTCCTAACTGTTTAGTTCCTATAAAACTGATAAATAAACATAAATACAGCCAGTCTTAATTCTAAGTGCTGATGTGATATACAGACTTCATAAAATTTCAATTTAAAATTGTTAAGTCTAGGGGCACCTGGAAGGCTTAGTCAGAAAAGCATGAGATTCTTGATCTCAGGGTTGTGAGTTCAAGCCCCACATTGGGTGTAGAGGTTACTTAATAAATAAATAAACTTTAAAAAAGCTCAAAGAAATATAACTCTCCTTAAAAAAAATCATAAATCTAAATTAATCCAGCTATATGTGTTACATAGGAATTACAAGGTTGACAAATAACTAAAAGGCCAAATTCTTTGAGGTATTTTGAGCACGGCACTATTAATATATACATATTCTTTAATATCAAGATATTAGTAGTACAAGTTTCATCCCCTCAAACATTTCTGTACTTAATTCTAAATCCTCCTGAGGTTAAATACGCTTCCCCACTAAACAGTAGTCATGGTTAGGGATTGCATTCCCAAGATAATTTAGGACCCTGGCCCTAGCCTAGTTCTTGTCAGGGACTCCAAAACTTAAAGAAGGTGACCACATAATTCCATATCCTTTAGATTCAAGTTATTACTAAATCTTCTTTAACAGGGTACGTAAGGCTACATTCGTTGATTGGATTTTGCATGCTAATCTTTTCTCCTAGCTCTGCAGCCCCTCGGACTTGACAGAATTCTGCATTTCCCACCCATAGGCTTCCTGTCTGGGAGAAGCAGATGATTCGTGCAGATATAAAAATCATTTCCAACTTAATTCTTCAGCTTTCTCAGTGGAAGAGTCACAACTTCCAAGCCATTCCACTGTTACCTGGGACACGTAGTGCGTGCGCAGTAGATGTTGTGTCGATTAACGCCACAACTGAGTGTGTGAATGGATATCGGGTAACACAGAAGAATTTTCACAACTTCCACTTATTTTCTCTCCCCTCAAAGGATGGCACAAGAGGCGTGAGCTTTGCAAGCAGACAGTCACAGGTGCACAGATCTGACACGACTGTGTGACATGGGGTGAATTGTGAAACCTTATCTGAGTCTCAGTTCCTCATCTGTCAAACGGAATAGCAGCATCATTCCAGGGGTGTTGAGGATTAAATTATAGGTAGAAATACATACATACTTATATGTGTGTTATAAACAAAATTGTGTTTCTCCAAAATTCATATGCTTAAGCCCTAACCCCCATTCCTTCAGAATGTGACCATATTTGGAGATAGGGCCTTTAAAGAGGTAATTAAGTTCAAATGAGGCTGTTAGGGGGGCCCTAATCCAATGTGACTGGTGTCCTTATAAGAGGTTAAGACACAGAGACCTCGGGGGCATGCTTGCACAGAGGGACAGTCCTGTGACAGGACGGCGAGAGGGGGGCCATCTGTGAGCCAAGGAGAGAGGCCTCAGAGGAACCCACCCCCGCTGGCACTTTTATCTTGGACTTCCAGCCTCCAGAACTGGGAGAAAAAAACTTCCCTTGTTTAAGCCCCATCCAGTCTGTGGTATTTCGTCATGGCCACCCAGGCAGACGAATACGTATGTATGTATACATACTGCTTAGCACAGGGTTTGGCTTAATAAATGGCCGCCATGTTTTATAACTCTTCGAGTTTCTCAATGAAGCCAGAAAAAAATGAAGGTTATCCCACAGGTCACATGTGAACCGGTCATTGTGCGCTGGGTTCCATGTGCACTAGAGGCATTCCCTTGCTCCCTGTCTGCCTCAGCTCCAGCATCCGTGGCTGCGAGCCTTTCCTGGTCTTCTGGGCAGGTATCTTCAGGAGATTCAGGCTCCTCTGAAATCTGGCCTAGACTTTTCCCCAGACACTGCCATCATCTGGTTGTGTAAGCCCCTCACCCAACTGGGCCTTGTTCACAATGGGATCCCGGGCACCCGGCACCGTGTGCCAGGGAACTTAATTCAATGAACTGTGCCATACGTTCATGGAGTGTAGGGGTAGAGAGTATTTACTTTATCTTGTTAACCACTGCAATGATAATGTTGCGGGTTAGGGCCCCTCTTCCACGTCTGTTCTCAAACCTTCTCCCAGGGGTCAGCTCTGGGGCCTCCCAGCATTGCAGTGAGCTCGAGCGATTCTTAGCTGCTTCAGAGGGTAAGACACAGCCGTTTAACTTACACCAGAGGCCTGGTCACATCTGGGCATGCACAGTGCTTGCTTCATTGACCTGTAAATTACAAATACTGCTTCTCACCGTAAAGATTCTAAAACATCCAGGGACGCCTGGGTGGCTCAGTCGGTTAAGCGTCTGCCTTCGGCTCAGGTCATGATCCCAGGGCCCTGGGATCGAGTCCCACATCGGGCTCCCTGCTCCGCGGGGAGCCTGCTTCTCCCTCTGCCTCTGCCTCTCTCTCTCTATCTCTCATGAATAAATAAATAAAATCTTAAAAAAAAAAAAAAAAGATTCTAAAACATCCCTTGTTTTCCAGAAGCTCAATCAATTAGCTGGGGTGGAGCACCGTTTCCTGTGCTATTGCTTCTGTTGATGATAGGGGCAGCACTTTGGACTCAGGAAGACAGATTCTAACCGTCATTGTACACTAATTTATTAGTGTACAATGGGACAGGGCAGGATGCTTACACTTCACTCTCCGAGAAGCTCATCTTGAACTTTATATGTACCCTGAACTTTCCTTCCAACTAAGCTACAACAACACAGCTTCTTGGCTGTTATCTTCTTAGCTTTTAGCAACAGCTCGCTGCGAGCCATCCCAGCGCACAAAGAGCCGACATACCTTTTGTTTCTTTGGCAACTGTTACATCACTCTTGGCTGTCTTTATTCGATGAGAAGATAGTGGAGAAAAAAGATAATGGTTATCTTCACTCAGTATGTGGGTATTTTTACAAAGCAATCTTACCCTCGAAAATAATTTTAGAATACATTAGAAAAATATAAAGGAAAAATATAAGGAACAAGGAAGAACAGAATTACTGTAATAAATTGTTAAAACATCATAATTGCTGTAAGAGAAAAATCTACAGTGTAATTAAATGAGTCATTATCAGAGTGTTTTTCATAATTAAAAAAATTGTTTTATATGTGCTACCACTATGAAAATAGTTGGTAGGACTATAATAGATGAAATATAGTCCTTTCCTGTATTTCTCTTTCTTGCATGGATTAGACTCGCTTACTACTATTTTGCTTCCCACACTGACATACACAATTCAAGAATTAAGAACTGCCCAAAAACAGAAGAAAGACAAAGGCATATCAAGTATGTGCATTGCCTCTTAATGTCTATTTATTTCAATATTAATGTGGTATCCATGAATTCAGCAAACAGATTATAT
This sequence comes from Mirounga leonina, assembly GCF_011800145.1. Taxonomy (NCBI): domain Eukaryota; kingdom Metazoa; phylum Chordata; class Mammalia; order Carnivora; family Phocidae; genus Mirounga; species Mirounga leonina. The sequence goes on from NW_023270453.1 coordinate 1,669,569, forward strand.
GCTAACGGAATAATGGTGATTTTCATCAGCTAGGGTAAGTATTTAATCAATTCTTAATTCCAATTTGGAATAAATACTAATCTGGTCTAGCAATAAACTGGGCACTTTGTTTTGTGAAAAGGGGGAGTCAGGCATTACCCATAAAGGTATCCATTAGGTGAAGAAAAACTACTATCTGTCCACCAAACTCCACTCTCTCTTATTCTTTTTTTTTTTTTTTTTAATTTATTTGTTTGACAGAGAGAGAGAGGGAACACAAGCAGGGGGAGTGAGAGAGGGAGAAGCAGGCTTCCCACCGAGCAGGGAGCCCGATGCGGGGCTCAATCCCAGGACCCTGGGATCATGACCTGAGCTGAAGGCAGATGCTTAACGACTAAGCCACCCAGGTGCCCTTTTTTTAAGATTTTATTTTTTTTTAAGATTTTATTTATTTAGTTGACAGAGAGAGACACAGCAAGAGAGGGAACACAAGCAGGGGGAGAGGGAGAGGGAGAAGCAGGCTTCCTGCTGAGCAGAGAGCCCAATGTGGGGCTCGATCCCAGGACCCTGGAATCATGGCCTGACCTGAAGGCAGATGCTTAACCGACTGAGCCATCTAGGTGTCCCTCCTAAAATGTACTTTTACAGTTGGGTTTTTCAAATTACTGTCCATAGTCCTCACATTGTATTTGATTTTTGTCTCTTACAGGTTGTTTTTCCTCTGTCGGTGCTCATCTCCCATTCCCTACTTTCTTTCATTTGTTAGTAAAACTAGGTCATTTGACCTATCTAATACATACACCCCGGATTTGTCAGATTTCTTTGTAGTGGCATCATTTAACTTATTCTGTATCAGATCTTTTAGCAGACATTTTAGTTTGACCAAGAGAACAAGCTGTGAGTTCTAGTTCTGTTACCGACCGTGTTACTTTGGATAAGTTGCTTCTGTTACACCCTTGCCCCCCGCCCCCCCCCCCCAGCATACCTTCACTTTTCTGTTTAAAAACTAGGGATGACAGAAATCTGTTCTATCTTTAGGATGCCACGAGAATGAAATGGCATGCTCCACCAGGTAAGAATTAAGGTTCTTGGGAAGAAAGCACTATATAAGAACGGTCGGACAAACTTTTCTTGGGCTGGTGGCCCTACGGTGAATTTAGAAATACAAAAGCTTTCGTGACATGTGGGAGAAGGCACGAATTCACTGGATGTGGAGATCGATATTCTCTTTCTGTCTGCATATATATCAAGGTTTCTGGATCTAAATGGCACAGGAGGGGTGTAAAGAAGCAATACAATTCTATTAGAAGTGTCACATCACATTAAGCTTATTCTGTCTGTCTTCTTCATTACTACTTCCAATAACCATGAGTACCAGCACAGATCTAGCGGTTTCTTTACTCCTGATGGTGTGATAACAGTAAAATGGGAGGAAAAGAACATTTGGTATGGGAAACTGTATTGCATGGGACAATGATATGATGTCTGAAGAGACCATGGGCATTGACAGACCCTGAAATCTCAAGTTATAGTTTGCTAGCCAATTTATAGATGCTACCCTGGTGGCCTCCTTGCCACCTGCCTGCCATCCCAAACCCAAATTCCTGGGCGTGGTCTGATGCAGGACTCCCTCCCTTGTTCCACTCAAGGCCTTTACTCTGCATCTCCTGTCCTAAGTGAACGTGGAAGCTCTTAGTTACCAGATGGCTGGTCGCCATGTCCTCTGTTGGGACGGGACACCATGGCCAAATGTAAAAAGCTCAGGGCAGTCTTTAAGTTTCAGAGGCTGAAAAATAATTTCAACATCGAGAACCTAAGGGAAAGCACTGGTGATCTGAAGTTTGCCCCGTGTTCTGGCAGGCCTGCCTGCAAACCCTAGCTACCCCTCCAAGCTCCAGATACCACATGGTGTCATTTGAGCAAGCACCCCTGGGTTCCTCAATCAGTGTTTGCTAAGGGCCTATCTGAATGGAGCATGATATTGGACAAGGAAGCTTTTTATTTAGTGTAGTGGGTTATGGGGTGTCCTTTGAAAAGATACATCTACCTGAAACCTCAGAATATGTATGACCCTATTTGGAACACGGGCCATTGCAGATGGAATCAAGGTAGGAACCCGGAGATGAAATTACTCCGCTTTAGGGTGGGCTCTAAATCCAATGAGTCTCCTTAAATGAGGCAGAAAAAGGGGACACAGAGAGACACAAGGGCAAGGCCACCTGAAGACAGAGGCAAGGAGGGATTCTCCCCTAGAGCCTTTGGAGGGAGTACAGCCTTGCTGACCCCTTGCTTTCAGGCTCCAGGCCTCCAGAACAGTGAGAGGATAAATTTCTGTTGTGGTAAGCCACCACGTTTGTGGTAATTTGCTATTGCTGCCCTAGGAGGCCAACATATTTGGCCTATGTGAAGACTTCACCCCTTGCCTGCCCTTATACCCCTTGCAAGGAATTTCAGTTGGAAAAATTATTTCCCTGTTCAGGTAAACCCCAAATCATACTTTATCACAGACAGAAGCTGATAGTTCATGGAATGGCTGAGGTTTTAGAGAGAAGGGGTAGAGGAATGATAGAGTTGGCCATCTGGCCAGTTAGAAGAGACCTCACGGGTTTGCAGTGTCCTGGTGAGACCACCCTGGTCCAAAGTTATGTTCTCAGGTCTACAGATCCAGAAACATTTATCTTATTAGTGTGCCTAGAGTGGAATACATTCTTAAGGGATAAGTTGCTGAGAATTATAAACTAAAAAGATGGCTTGTAATTTAAGATTGGAGACATAGCTCCATAGTGATGGAAATGCTCCTACACGTTGTTCAAGACTCTTCCTTTCTAGATTTAGAGTAGTAGACAAACTAAATTATTCATTGGGAAATCACTTGCTGGAAGAGTAACTCACCTACACCCATGTTCTCCTCCCCTTTTTTGGCCTGGGGCCACGTGAGGAGTTCTTGCCCTGAGAATGTGAGCAAAAGCGGGGAATTACTTCTGGGCCAAGAGTCTTAAGAGTGGGTGTACTTTCTCTACCCTCTTCTTCCCCATCCCCCTGCTCAATGGACAGTACTCTAAAGACTTAGGGGAGGCCACAATACTAAATGATCTCTGAATGACTGTGGAGCAGAGCCTACCTGTGCCCCAGCTGACCGTCATTGGAATGTGACCCGACAAAGACATAAACGTTATTGCTTTAAACCAATGCAATTTCAGGGTTATCCATTACACAGCATAACTTACACTAAGCAATACATTTGGCAAGCATGAAATGAGAGAGGGATTTGGGTAGTCCTAGAAAATGTTTCGTCCAGATGGTGGTAAATCTGATGAACTGCTCCTTCTTCACCATAGAGTCGACTTTCCAGAAACCGGTGTACTTATGTTCTCAAAGCTAGGGACTCTCGACCTGGAAAGTACTGGATAAACACTGACAATTCTTGCTCTATGGGGCTTGGATTTTTCCAGCCTCTGTGTTAAGTATCCTTGTTCTGCTAAACATCCTGATCACGAAGGGGTCTAAGCTTGAGTCATAACCCACCATGCTCCCTGTGTCCTGGTCAGCTGGATTAGATTTGGAGATTCTCAAATTTTCATTCTCTTTCTCTTTTTTTAGATTTTTATTTATCTGAGAGAGAGAGAGCATGTGCGTGCGCGTGAGAGAGCACAAGTGGGAGAGTGGGGGAAGGCAGGGAGCCCCACGAGGGGCTCAATCCCAGGCCCCTGGGATCATGACCTGAGCTGAAGGCAGACACTTAACCAACTGAGCCACCCAGGCCCCCTCAAATTTTCTCTTTTGAGCTATATTTTCAGATGAGTGATCTTAACATTTATATATATCACGTATATGACTTTCTTTTTACTTCCTTTTAATTATAAAATTAATGCATCACATGGTAAAGGTAAAACAGAAAAAATAAAAGGTCGGGCTCCTGGGTGGCTCAGTCCTTGCTCCCCCCCCAACCCCCGGCTCATGCTCTCTTGCTTTCTCTTTGTCTGAAATAAATAAATAAAATCTAAAATAAAATTAAAAAATAAAATAAAATAAAATAAAAGGTAAGTCTCCTTTTCTTCTTCCCCACCTTTTCCCAAAGGTAAATTCTGATTATAGTCTCTTGTTTATCCTTCCAAAAATCTTGAATGCATAAACACACACACATACACACACACACACCATTTGCTATATATATGAAAATTAAAAATACAAATGAATGGTATTTCTCTATTTTTTACCTTGTGCTTTGCACTTTTTATTCAATAATATATCTTGGATATTCTTGAAAGATCAGAGATGAGTAAACGTATTTCCTGCCTCTGGGAGTATGGCAGGGGGCAGATAAATCAGGAGCATAAATGAGCTAAAATCTAGAATATATGATTAGTACCATTTGAGAGAGAGGCACAATGTGCCACCCTATTTAAAAGGGCAAAGTAATTACACAAGGTTTTTTCTGTGTGTGTATATATGGAAAAAAATCCCTCTTAGTGACTGAGTTCCTTCCACGTGCCAGGCACCACACCCAGTGCTTTACGTATAGTATCTCTTGAAGTCACAAATACCTCAGTGAGGTAAGTATTGTCGTATTGTCCCCATTTTACAGATCAGAACAGGGATGCTCCGAAGGCTACTTAACTTATCGAAGTTCACATTGCTAGCAAGTGGCTTAACAGCGATTTCAACTTCAAAGCCCATGCATACTTTCCACTTCACCTGCCTCCCAACAAAAATTCAGAATGACTTACTCCAGTAGTGGTCAAACCACGGAGTTGTGGACTGGAACCATTACAGGTCAGTAGATGGGTCTTCCCCTTTTGTGATCAACTCCTAGTTCATTTGGACAAGGAAGCTCTTCTGTCTTGCTGAGAGCAGGTGGCTTTGTGGCTTCAGGCAAGAGCCCGAGCACATGTGTGTTTCAGTTTCTTTAGCTTCAATATGGAGAAGTGATAGTAAATGTCTTCAAAGCGTTATGAGGGCTCCACGTGTAAATGTAAAGCACTTAAAGAATGCCAGACCCGTAGTGAGCACTCAGGGCACGTTGGCTACTATGACCCTTAACAAAGGTGATGTGGCTTGGAGAACAGGAAGGAAAGTAGGGATGGGGGGAGGCCCCCAAAGGAAGGCTGAATGAAAGGGTCAACCTCTGAGAGGGCCTTGTGGCCAGTGTGGGCACACAAGGCAGAAGCTATGGACAGTTGGCAGGAAAGTAGGCAGAAACCGGGGAGCAAATCTCCCTGCCCCACACCCTCCACCCCAGACCCTCTATCCCCCCCTCCAAGGTTTGGAGGTGAAAAGAAGGCAAAGGGTGCAGATCCACTGGGAAGCCCCACCTCAGTCTCTTACTGGATCAGAGTCAAAGGAGGAGGGCATGCCTGTGACCACTGGGGAGACACCCTGAGGGTACCCTGATGGACTGTGGGGCATTATGTAGGAGAGGAGGACTCCAACACGCACCCCTAAGTCATCGGTGCTTTCAGTAAATGACAGCTTGCTTTAACTTCTCCACGTACACTCGCTCTTTCCAGCCTGCGCCACGGTACCGCACTTGAGGGGTGGGTGGCAACCAGCCCCGGGGGCGGGGTGGGCACAAGCCCTGGGGGACAGTGGTGACTGCAGCAGCCCTTTTCCCTTGGCCACACTGGCCCGGGTCTCCATCATTCCTGAATGAGGAGCAGAGCTGATGTAAGAACGTGACATTTGTCCTTTTCTTACCTGCCTATGTGGCTTGTTCCTTAATCTGGCTCTGGAGAGAGGCAGCTGGAGACTAATATTGAACCTACTTTGGCCCTCGATTATGGTTTATTCTAAATGGCACAGAGGCCCTTCCCCACAAGTGGATTTGATCACTCTCAACAGCTTCTTGGTGAGGAAGTTCCAGAAGGAAGGGAATGGTCATTGGTGAGGTCAGGTGTGGCCAGGCATGTTCCTAGGAGGTCTGAGAAGTTGTCGTTTTATTGGAAAATTTTTCATAGTTGAGAGTGTGCTCCTAAGCTTTGGAGGTGCAGAAACCTCACTCATCAGCCCATGAGTTGTAGAGAGTGGAATGTTCCTCAGGGGTGGAGTCACGTGAACCGAACCCAGAGAAGGATGGAGAAAGCAAACTGACTGCCAGTTTATTATTACTAAAAGGGCCAAGTGGGGCCAAATTCTGGCAGCCTATGGCCAATAGCAAAGGCAGCTACATGCAAAGTCAAATTTTGTAAGAAGAAATTGCTTAGTGACGGCAGAAATTGGAATGAGGGGAGTTAGTTCCGTAATTCAGATGTTTAATGGCGCCGGGCTATGATGACCTGATGAGTCCATCTCCACAACGGGAGAGACTTGCCATCCTGCCCAGAAAGAAAGTTGTCAGGTGAGACCATGGCTCTCCGTTGGCCCAGGGCGAGGGGCCATTGCCAATGTTTGCCTCTGACATTCTACTTTTTTAAAAAAAGATCCTATGGCTCACCATAGTCTTATGAATACCGACTGCCAGGTTATGTCAAGCTGGGGGTTCTGGGAATCATCCCATCTTCTCAGGGTAAGCCTCTGAATACTTGCATCAGAATCATGTGTGTATGTGGTTGGGGTGCTGGATACACATGCAAATTCCCGGTTCTCATCCCCACAGATGGTCTGAGTCAGGGTCTCCGGGGACCAGGCCTGGGAATCTAAATTCTAAATCGACATACCACTTGAGTTTGATGTGCAAAAAGTTTGAGGATTATTGTTTTGGGCTTGATCTTGCCTATCTCTTATCCACTATGAGTTGATTTTAGAGTGGGCCATCTTATCTCCAAATGTTTATGGGAATCCTTGGTGCCAATGGTAATTTTGCTATGTTCATTATGTCTTAGGTTAAAAATGTTCATTATGTCTTAGGTTAAAAACTCCATAGTACTGTTAAAAAAATAGATTCTCAGGGTGCCTGGGTGGCTCAGTCGGTTAAACGTTTGCCTTTGCCAGGGTCCTGGGATTGAGTCCTGCATCAGGCTCTCTGCTCAGCAGGGAGTCTGCTTCTCCCTCTGCTCCTTCCCCTGGCTCATGCTCTCTCTCTCTTAAATAAATAAATAAATAAAATCTTTAAAAAAAAAGCTTCTCAAATGGGGTGAGCCTAACTAATAAATACAGTCATGACTCTGCTGCACAGAGTTGGCAAAATTGGGTTTATAGCCTTTTCTTGAATTCTGTCTTAATGAGGCTACTTTTTGTCTGGAAACCACCCTCAGTCAAAATAGCTTATTTATTTATTTTTTTAAAGATTCTATTTATTTATTTGACAGAGAGAGACAGTGAGAGAGGGAACCCAAGCAGGGGGAGTGGGAGAGGGAGAAGCAGGCTTCCCGACGAGCAGGGAGCCCGATGCGGGGCTCGATCCCAGGACCCTGGGACCATGACCTGAGCCCAAGGCAGGCGCTTAACCATCTGAGCCACCCAGGCACCCTCAAAATAGCTTATTAACTGATTCTTCTAATACAGGCATAGGCTTTTAAATGATTAGCATTTCAAATAGTACTACACACAGGGTTGTTACTTATTTGTTTTCCTACTGCTCTGTATCAGTGAAGTTAGTTCAACAAGGAGGCCAGTGGGCTGAGGCAGCTCGGACTCGGCGGTGGGGTACCTGAGCAAACCAAAATCTAAGCCTCTAAATGCCTCAGGGTTATGAAACTGAAATCTCAGGACAGCCTGTCACAAACAGCCAACTAGGCTTTACGCTGCAGCCAATCGAATAATTTCCCTTCTTTGCTTCTGTCTTTTCTCTATAAAAATTTTTCCCTTGGCTCCTGTCAGAGGAGTGCTCCTAACCACTTCCGGTTTGTTGCTGCCGGATTCCAATCGATTTATGCTCAATAAACTCCGAAAATTTTTGATATATTCAGTTTATCTTTTAATGGTGACCATTGGAGACATGTACAAGAAAAGCATTTTTCTTTTTTTAAATATTTATTTTTAGAGAGAGAGTGTGTGCACGCTCGTGGTGGGGGAGGGGGAGGGGCAGAGGGAGAGAATCTCAAGCAGACTCTGTGCTGAGGGGGAAGCCTGATCGGGGTGGGGAGGGTGGGGGGCTTGACCTCATGACCCTGAGATCATGACCTGAGCCAAAATCAAGAATAGGAGGCTTAACCGAATGAGCCACCCAGGCACCCCAGGAAAGCTCCGATAAAACCATTATTTGTTGGCTGAGGGAAGTTTATCCCAACAGAAAATCTTGGTTGTGGAAGGAGGGAATACCCAACAGGAGCGGAGCTCCGAAAATATTATGCTGGCTTTGGTGAGGGTAAATGGATTCTAATGCTTGCCTAGAAAGCAGAGACCAGGGCGCCTGGGTGGCTCAGTCGTTAAGCGTCTGCCTTCGTCTCAGGTCATGATCTCAGGGTCCTGGGATCAAGCCCTGCGTCGGGCTCCCTGCTCAGCGGGAAGCCTGCTTCTCCCTCTCCCACTCCCCCGCTTGTGTTCCCTCTCTCGCTGTGGGTCTCTCTCTGTCAAATAAATAAAATCTTAAAAAAAGAAAGCAGAGACCATTTCTTTTCTTCAGTAGAATGGCTCTCTGGTTCTCCCTGACTTTTCACATTCACCCAGATCTCTCTGACCACTGGGAGGGTCCTAACCTCCTATTATCTCTTCTCTATACCTAATTCCCCCCTGGCCCAGGGTTGGGCTGATTGTACTGACCGAGATGGCCGTGTCAGGGGCAGCCACGTGAGGACACACCAGTGCTCAGCCCCATCCACCACAGGTGTGGGATCCCTGCACCCCGGGGACAGCTTTTTTGAACAGGAGAATTTTCATTTAACATCAAATTGCAACCAAGTGGCATCACTAATGACGATTCCTCTGGAACGTCTGCCTCTTAAATTCACCAGGAAATGCAAACCCCAGAACATTCTGAAGGCTTTACTTTGGACCTCTTAAGACAATAATGTGATTTGAGAAGAGAGGGAGAAGCATGAGAGTTAAATTTCTGGCCAAAGAATGTGGTATCCTGCTAGGTGGCTGCACCTTAGAAATAAAAGAAATAACAAAAAATAATGCTGATTTTCTGTATATCACAGAGAAGGGGGTACTCTTTTTATGTTGTATTTTGTACAGAATTAGTAGAATTAATTGCCTTTACAGTGAGTTTTAAAATGCTGATTCCAAATGTGTTTACCTATCTGTAGGTTAAACTAGTCCACATTTTTAAAGCCTCTGTGTTATGGATGTATGTACACTCCTTTCTGTGTATATGGGGAAGGAAGTTAGACACTGGCAATTTTCTGAAACATCCCCTCGCCTGATGCCAAATTTCCTATTGCTAATCCCTTATCCTGATCCCTCTCCTAGGGAGTCTTGCTTAACCCCAAACCTGTAAATCTTCTGGGCAAAGAATGTTGGCTGACAAAGCACGGAGGTTTAGATTTTTAAAGTGACACAAGGAATTTTTTTCCTATCTTTTAACAAGCTGCAAGAAGATTTTTATCAATTTGATTCATCACTGTGAAAGTGATCTCATGGTAGATTGGATTTCCTCTGAATTTTTAAAGTGGTGAATGAATAAATTGATCCTTTTTTTTTTTAATGTCAGAGAACCGGTTGCCGTAGTTACTTCTTGATTTTTCTGCATATAGCGTGTGTATGTTGTAAGCTTCTTCGTGTGCCAATTCAATTTCTTTCTGTACCTTGGGGGCAGTGATACCTTCCTGATTTTGTTTTCTTTAAGATAACAATACATTTATTTTGAAAAAGTGTTTGGGAGATTAACATGTGTAGAGCTGCATTCTTCTCTCTCCTATTGTGGTTCTGCACAATTGCTTCCATTTCCTGGGACCATCTTCTGGCCTAAATCTTTGGAGTTATATTTTCCCTTCCTTCCTTCCTTCCTTCCTTCCTTCCTTCCTTCCTTCCTTCCT
>NW_023270453.1:1679411-1748653 GCF_011800145.1 Mirounga leonina
TTCCTTCCTTCCTTCCTTCCTTCCTTCCTTCCTTCCTTCCTTCCTTCTTTTTTTCCCTAAAAGAAAGACTCTTCACTAATAACTAGGGAAATGCAAATCAAAACCACAATGAGATAGGATGTCACACACATTAGGATGGCTATTAAAACACACACACACACACACACGCACACACACCAGAAAATAACAAAGCCTATGAGGATGTGGAGAAATTGGAACCCTTCTGCATTGCTGGAGGGAATATAAAATTGCACAGCTGCTGTGGAAAACAGTGTAGTGGCTCCTCAAAAATTAAACATTGACCTACCATAGGTACCCCAAAAGAATTGAAAGCAGGGACTTGAATGCATATTTGAATACCCATGTTCATAGCACCATCATTCACAATAATCAAGTATCCATTGATGGATAAATGGGTAAACAAAATGTGGTGTATGGATACAATGGGATATTATTCAGCCTTGAAGAGGAAGGAAATTCCAATACATGCCATAAAACAGATGAAAATTGAAATAAGCCAGTCACAAAAGGACAAAAACTGTGTAATTCCGCTTATACGAGATACCTAGAGTTGTCCGAGTCATAGAGACAGACAGCGGAACGTACAGTGGTGCTTGCTGTGGGGTGGGTGGCGGGAGGAAGGGGGAGCCAGTGCCTCATGGGTTACAGAGCTTCCGTTGGGGAAGAAGAAAAAGTTCTGGAAATGGGTGATGCCAGTGGTTGCCAACCATGGAAATCCACTAAGTGCCATGGAGCTGTACGCTTAAAAATGGTCAAAATGGGAAATTTTATGTGGTGGGAAAGAAAGGCTTGTCCATTGTGATTTTACAAAATGCAGCATTTGCAGTGACTCTCCCATACTAGTGGGCTTCGGACATCACGGAGACCACCTTAGTAACACAAAGATTGCCGGGGTCACCTCTTCCCTAGGGCTCGCTTTAGCCTTCACCTCCTCCAGCCCATCCAGGAAAGGAAAAAGTTGGGGGGTGCATGAAGACTGCCGACCCTCTGCAGGGATGCTGCAGTCGACTCCGTTATGTGAGTTGACTCCATATGTGAGACCGGTGCCTGGCTCTGAACCGTGCTGGAGTCAGGTGTGATGGTGTCCAGCCTGGCCTGCCTCTTTGCCAAAGCAAAAGTAAACTCATGCTTTAGACATCGTAGGGCAGGTCAGGGTTTTCCAAACTTGCCTGATCATCAGAATCTTTCTGGATGATTGCAGGGCTCCACCTGAAGCTTCTGACATCACAGCATCCAGGGGCAGGTACTGGGAATCTGGTTTTGTTTGGGTTTGTTTTCATCAAGTGTTTTAGGGGATTCCTAATGATCAGAAGTTTGGTATTATGGACTGAATGTGTCCCTGCAAGATTCATACGTTGAGGTCCTAATCCCCAAGGTGATGGTATTTGGAGATGGGCCTTTGGATGTAATTAGGGGTAGATGAAATCATCAGGGGATGTAAGGATCCGTGTAAGAAAGAGACCAGAGAGCTCACCCTCTCTCACCATGTGCACACATGAAGGAAAGGGCAGGTGGGCACACGGTGAGAAAGCAAGCCAGGAAGAGGGTTCTTGGCAGCAACTGAATCAGCCGGCACTTTGATCTTGGACTTCCAGCCTCCAGAGCTATGAGGAAATTGATTTCTGTTGTTTAAGCCACCTGCTCTGTGGCGTTTTATTACAGTAGCCAAAGCTGACTTTGGGAAATACTAGTGATGGTCAGAGTGTGGGCTTGGTTACCTTCTAAAAGGAGTAAAACCCTGGAAAGCTTGAGGCTTTTTTTCCCCCCCCATGTGGGTTCTGTTGCTGCTCCATAGAGTCCCTGTTGGAAAGCGATAGTTCGGATGAGTCCCGCATCCACTGGGCTTGCTTGTGCCTGTGCGGGGTGGAGGGCTTGCTTGTGCAGGTGAACTTGGAGGCCAAGCTCTACGAAACACAGATGCTGGTCACTGACTGCAAGTGTCTCAGACTTAAGGAAAGGGACAAGGTTGCTGCCAAGCTGTTGTGCTTGTGGTGACTTCTGGAAGGTGCTCAGGGTCTTCCCTGCCCTGCTAGCACATCAGTTAGTTGAAGCTATGTACCTGGTAATACCCCTATTATAGAAAGTACAGTGCCAGGTATTGGATGGTCCTGAGATAAAAACCACATGAACTTCTTGCTCTGCAGAAACTTAAAAATAACGATTCTCCTCTTCGCTTTGAACTTGCAGAATTAAAATAACCTTACATTATGTTGTATTTATAGGATGCATTTTATTCTTATTAAGGTAATTATGTGCAAATTGCAAGCTTCTAAAGTTCCAGGAATTGGCAGTTATTTTATTTTTGGAAATTGAGAGAATGAGAACGAAAAAAAAAAAGTTTTTATTTTTCCATTTCGGCTAAGCCTCAAAAATTCTAGTATCTTTGCAAAGGGACTCAGAGACTCTAGATTTTGTAAGATTTTCTGGATTTTCTTATATTCAGATCTGACCATGTTTGGTTTGGATATTTGAGTTTAAACTGGTATATACTGGTTCTATTTTTGTTCGGCTAATTTTTTTCTATTTCTCAATTTTTTTTTTTTTAAAGATTTTATTTATTTATTTGACAGAGAAAGACACAGCGAGAGAGAGAACACAAACGGGGAGTGGGAGCGGGAGAAGCAGACTCCCTGCCGAGCAGGGAGCCCGATGCGGGACTCAATCCCGGGACTCCAGGATCATGACCTGAGCCGAAGGCAGTCGCTTAACCAACTGAGCCACCCAGGCGCCCTCTATTTCTCAATCTTAATAAGTTACCATTTTGGGGAAAAGTTGTTTTCTGTCAAAGACTTGGATAAGTCATTCAGGCTATGCCAAATTTGCCTTCGGAAATCTTCCTGTTCGAAGTGATTTTTTTCCCTCACTTGGTATGTACATCTTCTCAGTTGTTTAAGACCTGACTTTTTTGTCTGAAAGATCAGGTGAATAAACGAATACATTCATTAGAATAAAAAAATGTTTGCTTCTGGAGGTATTTGTAACAAGGCAGGTCAGATTTGTACTTGAATATGTATTAAAACAAACAGTATTTTCCTGTCTCAAAAGGCAGTCAATTATATCCCTCAAAAAACTAGGAATATCATACTGTGGTCCTTGACCAGGTGTGTTCTCCTTATGGGCCAACACAGATATAAAAAATGTATGTGCTTTTGGGGGAATTCTTTTGGGCCAATGAGGCAGTATTTCACAAATTTTCATTTTTATGTTCAATTTATAGAGCTACTTACCACTAACCTACTGAGTAACTAAGAATGGCTATGTTTCTTTTACAGCTCAACACCCCAAAACCAATAACCCTATTAAAACATGGGCAGAAGACATGAACAGCCATTTCCCCAAGAAGATATAAAGGCGGCCAACAAATACATGAGAAGATGTTCAGCATCACTTACCGTCAGGGAAATGCAAATCAGAACCACAACGAGATATCACACCTCACACCTGTCAGAATGGCTAAAATTAACAACACAAGAAACAACAGGTGTTGGTGAGGATGTGGAGAAAGGGGAATCCTCTTGCAAGGGTGGGAATGCAAACTGGGGCAGCCACTGTGGAAAACAGTATGGAGGTTCCTCAACAAGTTAAAAATAGAACTACCTTATGATCCAGGAATTGCACTATTGTGTAAGTCACCCAAAGAATACAGAAACATTAATTCAAAGGGTTACATGCATCCCTATGTTTAAAGCAGCGTTATTTATGACAGCCAAGATATGGAAGCAGCCCAAGTATCCCTCAGCTGATGAATGGATAAAGAAGATGTGGTGTATATACAATGGAATATTATTCAGCCATAAAAAGAATGAAATCTTGCCATTTGCAACAACATGGATGGAGCTAGAGGGTATGCCAAGTGAAATACGTCAGTCAGAGAAAGACAAATGCCATATGATTTCACTCATATGTAGAATTTAAGAAACAAAGCAAACTAGCAAAGGGGGCAAAAATGAGAGAGTCAAACCAAGAAACAGACCCTTAACTACAGAGAACAAGCTGCTGGTTACCAGAGGGGAGGAGGATGGAGAGGATGGGTGAACCAGGTGATGGGGATTAAGGAGGGCACTTTTTTTTTTAAAGATTTTATTTATTTGACAGAGAGAGACACAGTGAGAGAGGAAACACAAGCAGGGGGAGTGGGAGAGGGAGAAGCAGGCTTCCCACTGAGCAGGGAGCCCGATGCGGGGCTCGATCCCAGGACCCTGAGACCATGACCTGAGCCGAAGGCAGACGCTTAACGACTGAGCCACCCAGGTGCCCCTAAGGAGGGCACTTGTGATGAGCACTGGGTGATGTATGGAAGTGTTAAATCATTATATTGTACACCTAAAACTAATAGAACACTGTATGTTAACTGACTGGAATTAAAATAAAAACTTAAAAAAATAGCTATGTTTAATATTAAATCTATTTCATTACCAGCATTTACTGACGGTACGACCTCAGTATTCTAAGACATTGGCTGCCATGTGCATAATGTCGGTAACATTATGAAGTGGGTCCTGTATAGACACTCAAGGAATTCCTGGGAACTGGGAAAAAGATGCCTTACGTCCCTTGTGTACACGTGGTTGTGCTTTTTTTTTTTTTTTTTAAGATTTTATTTATTTATTTGACAGAGGCAGAGACAGCGAGAGCAGGAACACAAGCAGGGGGAGTGGGAGAGGGAGAAGCAGGCTCCCCGCTGAGCGAGGAGCCTGACGTGGGACTCGATCCCAGGACCCCGGGATCATGACGTGAGCCGAAGGCAGTCGCTTAACCAACTGAGCCACCCAGGCGCCCCACGTGGTTGTGCTTTCAAATGACTGCTAGTCATGCTTTTAAATAATAAATTCCTGTTAGTTTGAGTGATGTTTGGTGATGGTGATAGTGTTTATGGTGCATATTTTCATGAACACTACTTTTGGCCTGTTATTTTCCAGTAACTCGTCTTTAATCCACACATGGATGTGCTATATTGTCCTAGTGCAATTCATCCATGTGTCTTTTACTTAAGTCCATAGTAGATAATTCTCCTAACATTTACTTGCGCAGGGACAGGTCACAGGTGATATGCTACCAATCAATTTATGTTCTTTAAATAACTTGTAAAACACTAGCCAATTATAAAATCTCTGGGTTCCCTCTCAGAGGTGGAGTTGTGCTGTAATGTGAAATCATGTGATTGTCGACTTTCCATTCTTTATTATAGAGTTTTCTTCCACTGGTAATTCGAAAGGGTGAGGTAGGGCGGGCTTTAAGATCTTTCCCTTTGCCTCAAAAGAATGTGGTTGGGAGCCACCGCCTTAAATCAAGACCTCCAGGAATTGACTATTTGAATATACATTTATCATGAATGATTTTCCTATAAATCAGTGAATCTCAAGCCTGGCTGCACATTAGCATCTCCTGGGAGTTATGTTTAAAATACTGATGCAGAGCCCAACTTCAGACCAATTGAACTGAACTGTCTGAAGGGGGAGGCCAGGCATTGTGTTTTTAAAAATGTTCATAGGTAATTATGAGGCCTCGTGAAGGTTGAGAATTGCTATAAATGAACACCTCTAACTCCTTAGGTCTATAAAAGCAGAAGTGACTGCCATTATTATCAAGAAACAGAAATCTTCTAGAGATAAAAACACGAAAAGAGCATTGTTTAAAAAAAAAAAAGAGCATTGTTTTAGGAGAAATCATTGGTTCAAAGGGCGACTAATTGCCTGGCAGTAACGGTAAATAAAGAAAACACAGTTATGCATAAAAACTAAGTGTGCCCTTTTTTTTTTTTAAGTTTATTTTATTTTATTTTTAAAGATTTTATTTATTTATTTGAGAGAGAGAGACTGAGAGAGAGAGCACATGAGAGGGGGGAGGGTCAGGAGGGTCAGAGGGAGAAGCAGACTCCCTGCCGAGCAGGGAGCCTGATGCGGGACTCGATCCAGGGACTCCAGGATCATGACCTGAGCCGAAGGCAGTCACTTAACCAACTGAGCCACCCAGGCGCCCTAAGTATGCCCTTTCAACTTACAGTTCCTATTATCAGAGACTCCCGTTAGAGACAGCATAAGGGGGAAGGAGTGGGGGAAATGAGGCAGGCAGAGAGTGTGGTATTAGGACATGCGGGCTGTAGGGAAGAGGGATGTTTGTGAGAGCAGGTGGCTAGGATCATGGAGAGCCAGCGAGAAGCAGCAGGTGCGGTTGTGGCCAATAGGGGAGAGCAGTGACAGAGGGAATTGGCAGCAGGCTGTAGATGAAGTCTAGCCGTGGATCAGAGGCCGTGGGGCACAGGGACAGGGATTCAGGGGCAGGAGAGGGGGCAAGAGAAACCAAAGAAGGAACTGGAGTCAGGGGCAGGTGTCAAAACGCCTTAGCCACTGAAGGAGATGGAGCTTCAGATCTTTAGACTGGAGGTGACACACAAGGGCTCCACCCCATGGAATCAGTCAAGAGCCCAGCTTCAGTTGAATAAGGTACTGCAGAGGTCTGGGGCCAGCCACGTGGTGGAACAGAAAGTTAACCCCAGAAGTCCTGAAATGTACCCTCACTTGGAACACGCTTGGGACCAGAGCCTGCAGGTATAGTAGGAAGAACCTTACTTTTCAATAAATAAACCCTTAAAAACAAAACAAAAAAAGAGGTGCCTGGGAGGCTCAGTTGGTTAAGCATCTGACTTTTGGTCATGATCTCATGGGTTGTCCTGCAATGCGTTCTGCGCTTTCACCAGATAGAGTTCTGCAATGGGCTCCTCGCTCAGGGGTGAATCTGCTTGAGATTCTCGCCCTCTGCCCCTCCCCTACTCACCCACGTGCTCTCTCTCTCAAATAAATAAATAAATCTTAAAAAAAAAAAAAGAACCTTACTTTTCAGGTTCTGATTGAGCATAATCCTCCCAGAGCACAGTCCCAGCAAAGATGGCTCCCCCCCAGGAATGGCGGCTTCCACCAGCATCCTCTTCCAGCTCAGCCCTTTACATGTCCAGTTTCCCACCGCAAGGCCCAGCTCCTGACATTGAAGAATGTGGCTTTTCATCCCCTACTTCATAACAGAGGAAAAGTCAAACTCATGTTAGTTAGCAGAGATTCTGCTCTGGGGTGTCCACTCACAGAGGACTCAGGAGCACAGACCTAGACTCATCCTGGAAACGACAGATAAGGCTCGATGCCGCGGACAGTCAACTGGTGTAGCTTGATGAGCCGAATTCCCTTCCGTGGGTGCAGAAAAGAGGTGTAGAGAGAGGGGAGAGAATGGAGGTCCATCAGCCTGTAGGGCAGTTATTCCCAAACAAGGTTGTCAGAATCACTTGCACATTCTGGGGCCTACCCTTTGAGGTGCTGATGCACTAGGTAGATCTGGGCCAGGGCACAGCAGATCGACTTTGAGAAAGCTCCCAGGCGGTTCCGGGGCACACACAGCCGGGTCTGGGAGCTGGAAGTGCCAGCTGGGGGCTGTTACCACTGTGTCTCTCACCTCAGCATGGACTCTGGAAGCACAGCCTGGCTCCTTGGCCCCTGGCTTGCTGGCGGTCCCAGGTTGGGGTGATGACAGGGCTCCCTGGGGCCCCTGAGCATCCCTCTCTTGCTTCCTAGGTCTTGCAAGGGCTAGCTCTGTGTTCACTCTACATGGGCATGAGTTCCCAGGGCAGCCAGCAGAATCTATCCTTGGCAGCTACGTGAAGCTCTAATCTCAACCAGTTCTGCTCCAGGGGGCTGTTTCTTGGCATCAACTCAAGAATTCAGGCATGGTGGAGTTTCTCCTCTGGATCTGGGGATGAATGCCCATTGGCCAGCAAGGGAGGGGCTGGTGCAAGAGGGGGCTGTGGTGGGGGGAGGTCAGCCTCAAGCCTAGCATCCTTGATGGGGGAGAGGGTGCGTGAGAGAAAAACACATATTAACCCTTTAGTACTCAGTAACATTTCAGTATGGACTAACTCATCTGAAAATGTGTTTATTTCCAGGGTGAGGAAATGAGACACTGCAGATAGGTCTTCAAGGATTATGACAAGTCTGGGAAAGGCCTTGTATTGAACTTTCTTTGCCTGGAATGAAGGCCAGGAATGGATGGTCTCCAAGGCCTGCTTCTGTTTGTTCTGTGACTATTGATACTGTGGGCCAGGCACCGTTCTGGGTGCCAGGAACACACACAGTGAACAGGACAGAGAAGGCGCAGCTCTGGTGGAGTTCACAGCCGGTACCTGTGATTGCAGCTGCCTGAGGAAGCTGGTCCTGAGGGTGGCCACTCCAGAAGCAGGCCACTGGACCCTGGGTGCGACTCAAGGATAAATGTCCCTTCTTTCTGGCCACCCTCAGGGCCAGCTCTGAGTGGGGAGCAGACGCCAGAGACACCCAGTGTCACTCGCCCACACCACGAGCGCAGCCACAACTGGCCAGCTCTGGGAGTGGCCCTGCTGTCCCTGGGGAGGGGACATGTGGGCGTGGCTGTCCCTGGATTGCCATCTGACTCAAAGACACTGGCTCTGGGGACATAGGAGTCATCCCTTAGTATTGGACATAAGGAAGAAAGCTGAAGGCTGGAGAGACACCCACAGGTCTTAAGGAATTAGAACTAAGACAAATATCTAGGAATTAGGTGCCTGGTAATGTCATACCCAAGATTTTGGCTTTGGATTTGTAAAATGCTGGTGTCAATAGTAAGAATCTGTCTTTGGCTTCTGTTATGCAGGAAACTGAACCAGGCTAATACTGAAGGTGGAAAGGGAGCGTATGTACAAAGGGATGCTGGGAAGCCAGGAGAGAAAGGAAAAGAATGGCCAATTAGTGTATTTATATGGAAGCTAATTTTCATATGAAAAAGTGAGAGAGTCTTACTTTGGAAAAGGACAGTTACTAAGGGCTGCACTTAGTTATCTGCAGTGTCTCCTTCCCTCTCCCATGGAAAATGAATCCATTTCTCTTCCTTTTTCTCATTCCTTGCATGCCTTCTCCTTTACCTCTCCCCTGACTCAGTTGTGTGAATGCCAGAGTCCAGAAACCTGTTATGCAACTGGACACGCTGTGTGGACAAACACGCTCTGGGGGTGGGGATGGGGGGGTGGGCAGCCGTGGCCCCGTGTGGCCGTGTGGCCAGTGAGACGCGGGACGCCATGTGGGCCTCTCCTCCCTCTGCCTGCTCCCGGGGATCCCCTGACCTGCCCAGGAAAATGGGCCCCTTCGCTTCTGAAGAACTCCAGAGGAGGAGAGGCCCCGATAGCCCTCCATAACTTATCCCAAGTCCGAAACCCTCATTGCCAGAGATTGTTTTCTCGCTGAATCACTCATGTGGAAGCCCAAGCGCATTTCCTTTTGTTCAGTCCTCACCGGAGACAGTGACCAGCCGGTCTCCAGCCTCTGAGGAATAACCCTTTAAACCTTGCGCGCCATTGTTAAATGGTCTCTGGGCCTTCTCTTCCTCAGACTAAGAACCTTCCCTTCTTTCCCCCATTCCTCATGGGTCCTATTTTCCATCCCCTTTCACATCTTTGTTCTTTGAATGCTCTCAGATTTTTCTAAGATATTCCCCTTTGGAAGTTACTTGAAGGTAAACAACAGAAGGGTCTTTAGATGTACTCAGTCCTGGCAGCCCGCTCACCTGACCACAAACCTTGCCTCTCCTCCTGGCTGGGTGGCTCAGGGCCAGCCTATGCCTGAGGACTGAGCAGCCTGTCCAGAGACCAGTGGGCTCACCGGTGACCACAGGCCGGGAGCAGGAGGCCCAGCTCACCCACACTGAAAACAGTGCCTGACGTTTGTCAAGCTCTCAAAGACTTGCCGAATGAACTCTTGCCCCTGTGTTGTCTCGTGGGGACTTCTCTTGGACAGAATGGGCTATGTAAACCCTGCTTGCTTATGGTGAAAGATCCCTTTTCTAAGAAAGGCAAGAAAAGATGACGCTGAGAAAAGTCTCATGGTTCTGTTAAAAACACTGGTGCCCCTGGGCGTGTTGCCTTCTTAGTATGGGGATGGGGTGGAGTTAGGGTGCTCTGGTGCCCTAGGGTATGAGATCGAGGTCCTAGGTGCATGACTGGGCAGTGGATGAGGGTGAAGGCCTGTAGGGTAGTCGGAGGGGCAGATGTTCAAGCAGAAACTGAGGAATTGGCTCTGTGGACTTCAGGACAAACTGCTGATGAACGTGGTAGGAAGAGGCCAGTGTACATGGGGACTGAGCAGTGGGGAGAGGCGGATGGGGAGAGGCATGGGGAGAGAGAGGGAAATTAAGAGGAAGATTAAGTCTAATGTGAGGTCTGAGATCCTGGGGTCTGAGCAGTAAGGACACTAGTAAACTCCTTACTTAGCATAGGGTTGGCCTGAAGGTGAGGGGAAGGAGGCCTTACTCCTGCACAGAGAGCTTCCCTTTGCAAGAGACCAAGGAATTAAAAGGAGTTTTATTTAGAGGCTAGGGAGTCTGTCTCCCCAGTACACTCATATTTGCATTTATTTATTTATTTACAAAGATTTTATTTATTTAGGGCGCCTGGGTGGCTCAGTTGGTTAAGCGACTGCCTTCGGCTCAGGTCGTGATCCTGGAGTCCCAGGATCGAGTCCCGCATCAGGCTCCCTGCTCGGCGGGGAGTCTGCTTCTCCTTCTCCCGCTCCCCCTGCTTGTGTTCCCTCTCTCTCTGTGTCTCTGTCTGTCAAATAAATAAATAAAATCTTTTAAAAAAATGATGTATGGGCGCCTGGGTGGCTCAGTTGGTTAAGCGACTGCCTTCGGCTCAGGTCATGATCCTGGAGTCCCGGGATCGAGTCCCGCATCGGGCTCCCTGCTCGGCAGGGAGTCTGCTTCCCCCTCTGACCCTCCCCCCTCTCATGTGCTCTCTCTCTCATTCTCTCTCTCAAATAAATAAATAAAATCTTTAAAAAAAAGATTTTATTTATTTATTTGACAGAGAGAGCGAGAGAGCACAAGCAGAGGGAAGAGCAGAGGGAGGAGGAGAAGCAGGCTCCCCACCGAGCAGGGAGCCCGATGCGGGGCTGGATCCCAGGACCCTGAGATCAAGACCTGAGCCGAAGGCAGACGCTTAACGGACTGAGCCACCCAGGCGCCCCTACACAGTTGTATTTAAAAAGGCAAAATGTCAGGGACCACCAAGGGATGAGCTATTCTTACGAAGGTCAAGTTAAAACAGAGAGAAAGGGTCTGGTTTCTTCCTACACCAGGGTCTCATGTTATTCCTCTTGGAACATACTGATTTTGTGTCCATGCTGCCTCCATTCCTAATAGCACAGTCCTGCTGACTCTACTCCACATATGTACGTGTGTGTATGTGTGCATTTGCACACACAAACCTGCTTACCTCCTGTGTGTGTGTGTGTGTGTGTGTGTGTGTGTGTGTGGTCAGCTTTGGCCCCTGTATCTTTTTCTGCGGTTCTTGGCCTGACACCTTGTGAAGGAGGAGTAGAAGCCCCCAGGCACAGAGTGTTTCTGTGCAGGAAAATGCATGTGGGGAGGCTTTAAAGAGAGGAAAAGAGGGGTATATTTAGATATTAGTTGCTTGGGGGAGAGCGACCCCAGAACGTGCTGAAGAGGCAGCCAGGTGTCAGCGCGAGACGAGGTGCTTCACACGAATTAACTCACTTGGTCCTCACAGTGATCCTAGAAAACAGGTATTATCATTATTATTATTATCCATTTTTTACTAATGTGGAAACTGAGGCCCAAAGTTTAAGTCACTTTCCCAAGGTAGTTCACTTAATAGATGTTTGTTGAGTGAAATAAAAACCTAAGTGCGTGGTGTTGGTTTGAATTTGAGGGAATTTTTATCCCTCAGCCTGCATTTGGGTTGATTTCTGCATTCAGGCTTTAAATACCTTAAAGCATAAAAATATTTCTGGTGAAGCGGTTAAGGCACCTCCTCCTTCTCCTTCGGCAGCGACTCATTGGCCCTCCCGTGAATTTTCGTTTGAATGCGATTTCGTTTCGCCTCTGTAGACTGATAAGACACTAACTTTTAGACTCTGGGAATAGCGTTGCCCTAATTTCCTAAGCCAGGATGTTTCAGTTCCTACCTGGTTCTGTCTTCAGCAGTGAGTCATGTCCCTCATCACTTTGGGCCAGTTACTTCAACACTCCGAGCGTTAAAGAACCAGTCAGGTCTGTGTGGCTGTGCCTCAGACAAGCAAGACGTGGGCCCGGAAGGGGTGCTGTCTAAACTGCCAGAATGTCAAGTTAATACAGAGACAGCACGTCACAGGCTCAGACTCTGGAAGCTGCGCCATGGCCCACACTTACCTTTGGGGACATTAGTCACCGGTTACATACATATTTAACTATTTTCAGTGAATATCTTCTAATGACACCTTGACATCTCCCTCTTCCCTCTTCCCCATTTCCCACCCCCAACCCATCATTAGCGCCCACGGTTGACCCCCTATTTCGCCCCCCCCCCTTTTGCTCCCTCTCCGTGCCACCACTCCAGTCCTGGCTTCGTTATCTCTCCCGTGAATTGCTTCACTAACACCCGAACTGTTTACCTTTCCCACTCAGGCTCCTTCTTTCACAATCCCATGATCTTTAAAAATAACCATCTCATCACAACACTCCCCTTCAATGGCTTCCTGTTACCGTGAGGATAAGGACGGAGCTGGGAATCATCCTACAGATCCCTGCACATAGGCGCCCCTGCCCCGCCCCTCTCCAGCTTCATCCTGCTGGCCCCATGCCTCCCATGCCCTGCGCTCCCCCACGCTGGCCTTCTTGGGGCCCCTTACCATCCATGCTGGGGAGCCTCATACCGACCGTGCCTTTACAGAGCGGCTGCTCTCCTTGCACAATTTCTCCCCTGCCCTCCCCTCCAGATGCCCCAGCCCTCCATAGCTCAGCTCAGGGGTCACTTCCTCCAGGAAGCTCTCCTTGACTGAGTCAGCATCCTATATCTTTAGATGCAACTTTACATTTACTTGGTGTGATCGCAGATTAATGTCATGTCATACTTCTGTTTGTGTCTTCTGGATGGTATCCTTACCGCCAAGCCGGAGGCTGGCCTATTGTAGGGGCTTGATGAATATTTGTTGAATGAAGTGTGCAAAGTCTTAAAAGTAGCTATGCATTTTGTGCAAGTCTGTTAGAATGAAACCTGGCTGATTCTAAAGGTTCTCTCCCCTTTCACCGTGTGCCATGGGGTGGAGGGTGCTGCTCTGGCAGCTAAAGCCCTGGTGAAACCAGGATGTCTCTAGCTTCCTCGCCTGCCTTGAAGGCCTGATGACAAAATGTACCTGAAGCACTTCATAAGCTAGAATTTTCTTTGGAAATTAGAGGAACGCAAGATATGATTATGGATCAGATTCAAGAGCTGAATCACTCTGGCTACCTTGAAGACATTCTCTTAGATTATACTGAAAATTAAGGTCTACTTTGTCTTGAGTGAGTAGAAAAACATTGTGAGATCATTGGACTAATGTCTCTTTTCTGTAAGTGAGAGCCAGAAATAGAACAAGTTACCAATATGAGAGATACTCAGAAGGCCGTAATTTCCCTGTGATAACTCACTGTTGTGTCTTGAAAGGCAGTTTGTTCCTTGCAAGTGTGTGTTCTTCCCAAACCCCTCTTTCTGCTCTGTCTGGCGGGCCGATGTGGAGGGCCCAGTTCCAGCAGCCGTTCGTGGGGCCTGGCATCCCCGTTTCTGCCCTAGCGTTGGAAGAGCTAGGGACGATCCTCGTGTGGGGTGGGGGAACGACCCGAAGGGGCAAGACAGACACAACCAGATGCCTTCACTGCAGGTAAAGGTTTGATTCTCTGATTGTTGCCTTTAATAACATAGACATTTTAATGGACAGAGGAGAGGGTGGGGGGCCTTCGGGTGGGTGACTGAGTTCTCAGATTTACTGCGGCCATTGTGGGGCTCTGGGCTATTTTCTGCAAGGCTGCATGAATACAAAGCCTTCAGAAACTTAATTAAAGTAATAAGAAATAAGACTTTTATAGCAAAGGGTGATGGTGGGGTGGGGGTGGAGAAAGATCCTATTTCTCAGTCTGCACGACGCCCTGGGGAACCATCCATTTATGGGTTGGTGGGGCAGCCCTTCTCCTGGGACACTCTGCGTTCCTGGCATTTGCGCTGCTGAGTTCTTTGGAACACAGGGGGACTGGCCGGGGGCTCTGGCCACTGAACTTTAAATCTAGGCAAGTCAGATATAATTAAGACATCAAAGGGTCCCGTAGGTCAATAGTGTATGACCAAGAGAGTGTACTGTTTTACTCGACAAAGTTACAGAGATACTAAGAACGTAACTTAGACCGAGATGAAATGTCTGTGATCGATGGGAACCAGACTCAATGAATTGCCTTCTATGATCCATTTCTGGGACAGTAGCTGACTTTCCGGGTACCTCAGTGAAGTATTTAACCCCTCATGAGTTTCCCACCCATCTGGTTTCCCAACTAAGACCATGTAGTACGTCTTTGGAAAAGGGTTTCAGTATTCTCTTAAGGATGTGTAAGCATTATTACAAGGATTGTTTCTTTTTTTTTTTTTTTTTAAAGATTTTATTTATTTATTTGACAGAGAGAGAGACAGCCAGAGAGGGAACACAAGCAGGGGGAGTGGGAGAGGGAGAAGCAGGCTTCCCACCAAGCAGGGAGCCCGATGTGGGGCTCGAACCCAGGACCCTGGGATCATGACCTGAGCCGAAGGCAGACGCTTAACAACTGAGCCACCCAGGTGCTCCCACAAGGATTGTTTCTGCTGACAGTGATTATGTGTTGATGCAGGACTAAAGAACCTTCATTCTAAGGAAAAAAAATCCATCTTAGACCACTCCATTGGCCCACTAGCCTTGGTTCATTTATCTCTGGCTTATCCCTTTGCCCTCCCCCCGTGGCTGTAACCAGCAAGGTCCTGGTTCCCCTATCTGCGAGGAAAGAGGAACAGTTTGAGGGGGTAAAATTCAACAGTTCTGAGGTTAGCCCCTCAAAGAACTGTCTTTTGAAATTTTAGAAAATATGCTATATGCAAGACATTTTTTGAGGAACTAAACATTATATATATTTGTTCTTAGGTGGGAATTTATATGCTTTATTTTTTTAAAAGATTTTTATTTATTTATTTGAGAGAGAGAGCGAGAGAACAAGAGAGCACAAGCAGGGGGAGCAGCAGGAGAGGGAGGGCTTGATCCCAGGACCCTGGGATCAGGACCTGAGCTGAAGGCAGACGCTTAACTGACTGATTCACCCAGGCGCCCCAGGAATTTATATGCTTTAACATATCATTTAACAAATTCTGAAAACAAATGTGTTTTCATATATTCAGCTTAAATACGAATGGGCCAGAAGTGGAACAGAAGGCTTGAAGAGGAGAGGGCAGTGTCAGGGAGAAACAAACTTTTCCTCCATCCTCTTAATTTAGTGCTTGGGGACCTGCAAATTAAATCGACATAAAACAGATCAGCAAGAGAACAAAAGATGTAATTACCTACTTAGGCATGGGAGTTCACAAAGAAATGTGACTCAAGGCGGTGGTTAGATTTGGGGGTGTATATACCTTCATAATAGGGGATGGGGCAGGGCAAAGAGGGCACTTCTGGGAGAACAAATGACTTTTGAGAGATAAATGGGACCTTGGAATAGATGGGACATGTGATAGTTTTGTAATAATGTCTGCTTGGATGTGGTGCTTCTGTCTCCTAGAAGAGATTAGAGTTGCTCTCTGGAGAGGGATTTATGACAATTGAGTTCTTTTGGGAGGTGGTGCTTTTAGGCAGGGATTTCAGGAACTCAGATGCCTTTCGCTCAAAATAATTCTTATGCCAAAGTGATATATCTTGGGGTGGCACATCCTATTTACCTTCATTAATGTTCTGAACCCTAATACTAAAAACTCTCTGTTCAAAACTCTCTACCAACTTTTCATTTTACTTAGGAAAGCAATCGGGATCTACCATAGTCCCTCTCCTCGAACTTCACCCCCACCCAATGCTGCTCCTTAAGTGGGCCAGGTGGGCTCCTGTCTCTGGACATCAGTTCTGCCCCGGGGACCACTCTTCCCCAGGGCTCCTCCAGGGAAGGCACGGCCTTCCCCAGCACCAACCTGAGAAATCCCAGTCCTGTCTTTCCGCTTTCTTCTTAGCTCCTCTCACATCTGATATGTATTCGCCTGTTTGTGTGCATGGGAATGCCAGCTCCGTGGGAAAAAAAAGGCTTTGTTTTGCTCGTTTCTCTGGCCCCACTGGGCACAGAGTGCTACACTGAATAAATGGTGAGCAGGGCAGACTCATTCAGTCGCTGTTCCTCAGAGCTTACTGTTTGGAGGGAGAGCTAGATAAGGAAAAGATACTGAATCTATGGCACAGTAAGTGCCAGGGAAGGGGGGAGCTGTGGTCCCAAAGGCGGGGGTGGGAGGGGGAGTGGAGCCCTGCAGAGCCTGCAGCTCCGTGGGATTGCTTTGGGCGCAGAAAGAGTGCATCTTTGGTCTTTCCACCTGTCCATCTGTTCAAATGCACGAGGTCTCTAGAATTAGGCTGAGTGGAAGCATTGGAACACGGTCCCTTATGCAAGACCACTTAGCATGAATGGCTTGTCGGCTCTGATTTAATTCCATGTAGATTCAAGTATCATCATTTTATCAGCTTAAAAAAGAATTTCTTGTCTGTGTGCTGTTTTCACTGAACTCCTGGTGTGGTTTATATGAATGATGGTGGTGATATTATCAGTTGGGGGGGGGTATGGTGAACTGATGGTTGGTTTCTCTTCTTTCTAGATAGTACCCTTTCTCCTTCAGCGAACTCCTCCGTCACTCCATGGGGTACGCAGCTAAGACATTATTCTCAAGTCAGTCTCCACTGAGATTCTGTCACTTGCCAACGACAGACTCGTACAGGGACTATATTATGTTGACAGTGGGTTCATAAATTAATTGAATTAAGATAATTTTTTCCTAACATTTCTCTCTGTCCCCTCAACATTTAGTATGGCATTTCACACAGAGTGGGTGCTCAAAAAGTTAGATGACTTGATATTCTTTTCTTTCTTTCTTTCTTTTTTTTTTTTTTTTGGATGACTTGATATTCTTAGCACACAAACACACACCAAGAGAACAGAAACGTGTATTTTGACAACAGCTACAATCTCAGCTAGGTATTAATTAGGAGCGTTTTACTTCCTAGTGTAGTATTGCTCGAAAAATCCAAGGATGGCGGCATATGTATCCTCAGAAGAATTGTTTCTCATTTTACGTTGGCTCAGGCTGTCCTTCAGTTGCCTGCAAATAATTTTCTTACCGAAAAGACAAGATGTGACCTCAAAAATGAATTCCCAGTGTGAAGGACATGGTAGGGGCCGAGGGGTGTAACCTTAACACCACAACAGCGACAATGCAAAGCTCTCAGGTAACCCTTTCCCTGTGTCTTCGCCATTAATGTTATGTAGGAATTACCCGTTCCCATTTTGCCAAAGAGGAAACAGAGGTTCAGAGAGACTGTGTGATTTAAATGAAAATCAGAGCCAGAGCCTGGAGAATAGCCTGGAATTCCTGCTGAACTCCTTTGGGAGTTTTCCCTATTGCTGGGGGGGAAGATCATTAACCTCTCAGGGCCTTCTCTGCAGATTTGGGATTGTTTTTGCTATCTCACGGGGAGGCCGCCTGGCTGAAGGAGATTTATAATTGTTTTCAAGCTTTCCAGGCTCAAAGTGCTTGTGCAAAAAAACTCAGGGGCCCTGACTCTTTCCAGGTCCACGTGGCATGAACAACTTTCCAAACTGGAATCCAAAACGTTTTACATATAGGGTGGAGCTGTTCGTGTCAGGAGGCTCCTCTGTGGAAACCCGGTGAACAGTTCTTGGGCCAGGAAGCGATTGTTTAGCCAGTGCAGAGCCATTTCAGCCTGCCTTCCACATCATGGAGAAAGTGGATCCAGTTCCGAAGCTTGGCAAACAGACCTGCAAGCTGTAGGGATCTCTCCTTTAAAACCGATTGCTTTTGACTGCACTGGAGCCTGGCCTGAAGTCTGTGGTGATGTGGTGGTTAGGACGGTGGCCATGAGAAGGCACTGGGGCAGGGCCCGCTGGTGGCACCGTGTGAGGCCATCTGGCTTGGCCCCATGTTAGGGTTGAGCCTACTGAGGGCATTCAATCTGTCCGGTTACTTACCACAGCTGCCACTGGAAGTGAGAACCTGCTCCAGCAGTTCCTTGGAAGAGGTGCAGGGGAAAGATGGAGGGAAGGGCCTGGCAGGAGCATCCCCTGTATCAGCTTCCTGGTTATTTGTAGCATCGTGGTGCCCCGGGTAGGCCAGGTTGTCTTTCCTTCTTTCTGTCATTCTTGTGTTTTTACTCTTTTCACCCTCATTGCGAAAAAATATCTGATCTTGGGGGCGCCTGGGTGGTGCAGTCGGTTAAGTGTCCGACTCTCGATTTTTGGCTCAGGTCATGATCTCAGGGTCCTGGGATCGAGCCCCCACTGGACTCGGGGCTCCGAGCTCAGGGGGAGTCTGCTTGCGATTCTCCCGCTTTCTGCCCCTTGCCCCCTTCCTCAGGTGCACGCATGCATGCATCCATGCGTGCCTGCCCTCTCTCACTAAGATAAAGTCTTAAAAAAAAAAAAAGGAATGTCTGATCTTCGAAATATGGACTTATAAAACTGCCCATTGTAGGGAAGGGAAAATGATTTTCCCTCTACCCTTCTGAGTTTTTGGCTGAGATCTCTGTAATAAAAGACAGATTAGCAAGAAAAAACCCCCAACAACCAGGGGTTTATTAACACGTACATCTCATGTGGGGGGGAGGGGCAGACCGGAAAAGAGGAGTAAGTACCTCAGGTGGCTTAGAATTCAGGCTCCAATACCATCTTAATAGGGAAAAGGAAGGGGAGATGTAGGTCTCTTAGGGGAGAGTGAATGATTTTCAGGAAAGATGAATGGGCCCATAGAATAGATGGGAGGAGTAGTAGTTCCCTCTTATCTGCGGGTATATGTTTTAAGACCCCCAGATAGTACTGTTAAAAAGAAAACCATAGGCCCAAGGTGGAGTTACTTGCCCTCAGAAATAGCAAACCAACACTTTTTAATTGCAGTGTCAACCTCTCCAGGAGTGGGATTTTAAACCAGTCAATCTGGAATTTTCTGGTCAGCACCAATGAAGTAATCTGTCACAAGGGCCCTCTTCATCCCTGCCCCCTCTGCCCCTGCAAGGAAGATGAGGTCAGCTGCATGATAAGCCCCCTTGCCCTTCCCCTAAGGGAAGGTAACCTTGCCAGAAACAATCTTTTCTTTTCCTTTGCTAATAACGTCTTGCCCCACCCTCCTTCCTATAAAAGCCTTCCATTTTGTGCAAGTCCTTGGGGTTTCCCCTCCACTTGCTGGCTGGGGTGCTGCCCGATCATGACTCGCTTAATAAAGCCAATTAGATCTTCAGATTTACATAGGCGAAAATTTGTTTTAACAGTACCAAACCCTCTATATACTGTGTTTTTTTCCTATACACATAGACCTATGATAAATTTAATTTATAAATTAGACACCAAAACAAAAAATAAAATCGTTATGACTCTTGATCTTCGGGTTGTGAGTTCAAGCCTGTTGGGTATAGAAATTACTTAAATATATAAAATTAAAAAAACCCGAATAATAAAATAAAGCAGTTCTAGCAATATACTATAATAAAAGTTACGTGAATGTGGGCTCAAAATATTTATTGGTGCTGTACTTCCCTTCCTTGTGATGGTGTGAGATGGTAAGATGCCCGTGAGATAAGATGAGTGAGGTATAGGACATGTTAGGCTATAGTGACTGTCATCTACTTGGTGGACCTGTGGGTGACGGGACGGGGGCGGTGAGGGAGTGGGGGAGTGATGGAAACTGCGGATAATGGGGGACTACCCTATGGTAGATTGTGACAAAGTCTGTCTGGGTGTTGTGTCCACTTCTAGTCCCTTCTGTGAGAAGGGTCAGTTTTTCCTGATTGATGAAACTTAGGGGTAGCATGTTCTGAGCTTCTATGGTCATATTTTGGGGTGACATGTTCTGCTACTGGTCACCATTAAGAACTTGATCGGTGGAGGTGTGTGTGTCAATGGACCTGTTGGAACCAGTTGTCTAATAGAGAAAAGCTCACCCACACATTTTTGCCTCCACGCTCTCTGCCATTTGGTCTGAGCAGAGAATGAACGTGTGCTGTATCTGGGAAAGGACCGACCTGACAAAATAAAGGCGACACGTTTGCATCAATTTTAAAGATTTATTTATTACTTTAGAGAGCATGCGCATGACAGGGGGAGGGGCAGAGGGAGAGGGAGAATCTCAAGCAGACTCTACGCTGAGCTGGAGCCCGATGCAGGGCTCGATCTCATGACCCTGAGATCATGACCTGAGCCGAAATCAGGAGTCCAACGCTTAACCAACTGAGCCACGCAGGTGACACTGCATCAGTTTTAGAAAATGATCATTTCTTTTCAAAGACGTAAACAGTAATTAAAAAAAAAAAGCCAACATTAAGCAATATTTCACAATGCAGAGAGAGGACTTTCGGAGGGAGGCTGCTGATAGAGTGTGTTTGTTATTCCCATAAGGCACTGCTCCCGAGGAAGAGCTGAACGGCTCTGAAGAGAAGGCCCCATCTGTAACCTCACTTGAAGTCCTGCTTTGACTCTGGGCCAGGTTGGAAGGGATAGAGCTAACACTCTGTTAACAGCTGCTCCTGGGCGGAGAGCGGGAACTGGGCCCTTGTCCTGCGTCCACCTCACGTAGCTGACGTTAGGACACAAGTCCAGCTCCACGTGCATTACAAGGCAAATGCCCTGATAAACTAGTTATTCATCAGAAAATTCGTCAGCTTTTCTTTTTTCCACCTTACAACCTTGAAGGTTCCCCATACCAGTGAATCCATAAATGCCATGTGGACCTATAATAATGTTCTGCCACCAGCAACTGCCCAGTGTGATGTGACAGTCCTTGGATACCGCTTGCCTCTTCTTGATTGTTGCAAGTACTTCCTTTTCTGAAGTCAGCGAGCCTATTTTCCTTCCAGACCTGGGGCGGGGTGGGGGGCGGTGGTGGTGGTGAATTCTGTTGTCCGATGCCCTGAATAAAGCCCCATAATAGGCAAATGTCCCTTTCTCTCCCTCAACTTCGAAGTAGCCTAATGCTCATCAGTGGATCCATCTGGGAAAAGCCAACACAATCTGGTGGTCGACGGATATTGAAATGAACCGGGTTGACCTACTCTCCTTTCAAGGAACCGAGAGTTTTAGAAGAACTGACCTGTGGACAGTCAGCCAGTGTTATTGTAAAGATCCTTTCTGCCTGTCCTGCTGGGGAATGCACAGTCCCTATCTTCCCAAGTGGAGTTAATGAGGATTACGGGACACACACGCATGGCTGTTATGGAGCTCTCGAACGTCCTGGCCCATCTACAACCCCAAAGCAGTCCCGATTCTGAACACAAATGGAGTCACTATGGGGAGTGCCGAATTTGTGGCAAAGTAGGTGTCAGTCACCGTTAATGGGCCATGACCAATGGGACCTTTCTGCCTCTTTCATCTTCACCCTGAAGGTTTTTTCCCTAATGAAAATGTGCTAGGAGGAATGGGCTTGGGATAATGATTTCCTTTCTTTCCCTCATGTTGACTTCGGCAGGCAACTTCTCCTTTAATAGAAAGCATGATGGGCAAGCGTGAGAGCGTCTAGCTTGAAGTCTGAGACAAAACCCCATCCGAGAATGCCGGACGTCCACCAGGGGAAATTGAAAACCGATTCCCTTCCCCACGCAGGGAAGGAACCACCGAGCACTCTGCCTGCCGCACTCACTCCTACGAGCCCAGACCAGACCCTTGAAGCTGAAGATTTGCAAAGAAGTAGGGTGTGTCGCTGCAGCTGCTGCATCAAACAAAAGCAAACAGATTAAATTAATTTAGGCTTCAAAATCAGTCCCATTCTCTAATTCATAAAATACTTCAAACACGGCGAGAAATGTCATCTCCCAGATGATTGAGCCTAATCCACTTTATCTCTTTTTCCTCTTGCATCTGAATGCAAACTATCAAGACATACCTCACCAGGCAAAATAAACTCCTCACTCCAAATGCTTCTGTCAGCTTTTAATAAGAGTCTTCTCTGCTCTGTACATAAACCAAACTCCGTTTCTAACGGGCTTAAGGGGCTGTGTGCAAAAAAAACGAGGAACAATGTACTCATTAGAGTCTGTTAAGTTGCCAGCACTCAGCAATTAAAAGGTATGGCCCGTGGAAACGCTGCAAAACAGCAGGTAGTCCCATTGTCTTCTCATTAACAAGACTGTTAGTTTAGCTCTCCAGGTACCAAGCTTAAGAAACAAAACAGTCTTGGCTCCTAAGGCACCCCAGGAAAATAAGAAGTTGTTGACAGCTAGGAGTTGTGGAAAGGCCCGTTTATACCATAAATAAATTTGCACATCCTTGTGGTTGCAATAAATACACTTCCACACCCATTCTATTGGACTAGATGCAGACACCATTTAAAGGGACGTCAAAGTCCTTCCCGAGCAAATGACTCTTGTCTTACTTAGGATGTCAAAACGGGCGCTGCTGAGTAATGAATGAATGCCTCCCTTCGGGACACAGAAATTTGGATTTTTTTTTTTTTCCTGCAGTATGCTCTGCTGTTGAAGCAGCGGACACAGTGCTAGAAGGGACCACGGAGGCTTTTGTGCGCCCGGCCTGAGCTCCTCGCTGCTTGGTAATCATTTAAAAATGATGACCCAACTCTTTTCCAATTGCCAAGTATGAGTACTTTGTGGCAATGGAGAATGCAGCTCTTTGATTCCTGCATTCCTCCTGGTTTCCCTGTGTGGGTGGAAAAAGAGCCAGGAATGTAAGTGATTTAAATTCTCTACAGTTCTGAAGAAACAAAATGAAACAATGTATCTTTCCGATGTTGTCAATATACAAGTTTATGTTTGAGGCTGATGTGCATTTCTTTCACAACATAGATACCTTCATAGTTTCTCTTAGGATTTCACCAGAAAATGTAAAGCATTGATTCCCTTTTTAGGTAAATGGGGGCGGGAGGAATATCCCTTTTTAAAAGAATAAGCATGTGGGATTTTAAAAAGAAATTATAAAGACAGTATTTACTGTAAGGTTAAAAGTAACATTGGAGTTGCTTAAGGCTTGAACAGTTCTCCCCTCCCTAAAGTTACTTTCTCAGTAAATTTCAGTAAATTTCTCAAGGGCCTGATGTTTATTTTACCCCAACCCATAAATTTTCTTCCTAAATGCAGTCTTTTGCATGGACAGCAGGC
Source organism: Mirounga leonina (assembly GCF_011800145.1). Taxonomy (NCBI): domain Eukaryota; kingdom Metazoa; phylum Chordata; class Mammalia; order Carnivora; family Phocidae; genus Mirounga; species Mirounga leonina. The sequence continues at coordinate 1,702,604 of NW_023270453.1, forward strand.
AGTATGAGAGACTGAGGATAAGAAGTTCATTGTGCAATTTCAATAAGATGCTGGTTTACACTTTAATGGCCAATGTGCATTTTCAGGATTTTGCTAGATAAGGGCCATGCCGTGCTTTGTTCATTAAAACTTGATTTGGGAAAACATGTAAATCTTCTACAAAATAAACACACACCCTTGAATTGGTTGTTTTTGATGAAAGTCTCCCCAGAAATATCCTGCATGGAGAGGAAAATAAAACCACTTTCAGCTAGAGGGAACCGAACATCAAATACCTTGAAAATCAGATGTTTTGCTCCTTATTAAGTGAGATTCAAGAGCATTACTAAGTTCTAGCCTGACTGATTTTTCACTTTTTTGGAAGAGAAACAAGTCTGGGCATTAAGCTCATAGCAGCAATTATCATCTGCATGTGGATTTAATTACCAAAAAAATTAAGGTTTTTATTTTCCATAATTGTCATCATCACGATCCAATTTCCATGGCAAGCCTGGCGCTGACTGGGAAGGATCACAAGCAGCTTCCAGCTCTCCTAGCCCCTCTTCGCCTCTGTGGCATACCTTCCTTCTCCTTCCCAGGGATTTCTTCTTTCAGCTTCCAGTGGGACCTGCTGAAAACTGATTATTTGGAGGAACTCAGTAAAGCTCTTAGGAGAAGAACAACTTTCCTGAGGTCTAGGAGAGAGGAATCCTTAAGACCCCGGACAGAGATCTAAGATAGGGGAATGTGATAATTCCTTTTGCTCTGACTGTAACTGCGTGCATTAGGGTAGAATATCCCTGCAAACACCTGGGGACGGTTGTTTCGATATCCTGTAGACAGCCTCGTGTATGTGTGTGTGTGTGTGTGTGTGTGTGTGTGTGTGTTGAGAACTGTGGTGAATCGGATGGCCTCTCTTTAATGTCAGATTGTTTATAACACACTTTCTTCCAAATGGATTTGAGGCAGCTTACAAAACACACCATGGGGTAAAAATCAAGAGAAGTTGGAAGAAAGTACGTTTAGCACAAGGGGGGACAGACTCTTTCTGTAAAGGGCCAGAGGACAGACTTTTGGCTTTTCTGGCCACACAGTTTGTCTCAACCATCACTGCTTGCTGCCATGTCACAAAAGCAGCCATAGAAAATAGTCCGATGGACCAACGCGTTCACTGGAACAATAAACAGGCAGCAGGCTGGATCTGCCGTGGGCTATTGTTTCTGAGCCCTGGTCTAGACGAAGAATATTAAAATTAAGCTAGCGTAAGTATATTACAAGGGCCCCTATGATTGGTCAGAGGGGTCCAAATTTAGTTATGAGTTTCCTGAAGGTCAAAGCAAAGAGGAAACCTGGGCTGATGTTTAAAAATGATGCTTTCTGCGAGATTAACGCTCACCTATCGCTCTGTAGAAGTTCTGGCATTGAGGCTTTGATCATCTCCTAAAGGTCCCGAGAAAGAGGCATTACGGGACAAGTAACTTTTCAATAGCTAGCTTCCTAGAGCCGCTGCTAAGCATCTTTTTAAGTGAGCCAAGGGCATGAAGATTCCAGAGTGCAGTTCAGAAAAGCGAATTTGAGGACATGAGGCACTTCATTTGGATTGCCAGCAGTCTGGTCTTGAGTCAATGTAAAATGGAGACCATTTAGCTGAAGGAATGAGCTGCATGCTTGTCTTCCAGACAGCCCTCCATGAATACTGATTTGTTCTTCTCACACCCTGCTTTGGGCAGGTGTTAGGATTTCCCTGTAGCTACAAGGCCCTCATTCAACTAAGGGACAATTCCCTTCCTGTTCATTCTTTCAGGTTCGGGATTAATTGGGCTTAGGTCCGATTCCTGTTCTATCATAAAACATAAAAAGAAGTCAGATGGCAATTATTTTCATGACTTGATATCACTTCCCCCCCTGGAGGACTGGTGTCATATCGATCACCACATATTTAGTGGTTTCTAGATGCCAGGTACTCGGCTGAGCACGCTATACGCATGAGCCCGCGTTTCCAGAAGAGAAAACTGAGCTCAGAGAGATTAGCAGCTTGCCCAGCATCATCATGTAGTATTTGGATATGAAGATAGGCTCTATTTGACTCTTAACCAAGGCCCTTAGCTACCACCATCTCTCTCAACAGAGATCTCATGATTTCCTGGATTCCTGACCTTGACATACCTTGACATGATTTCCTGGTCTTCTTCATGATTTTCTGGTTGCCAGGCTTGCTTGTCTGTTATGATTGTGGCTCTGTAGCTTCTAGAACCCTTACCAGGCCTTGATGTCTCATCACAGAATCCTGCTCAGATTTTCACCTTAATGACTCAGCTCTTGACCCTTTACTGGTTTCTACTTCCAGTGTTCCTCTAGTCTTTACCTTCTGCACCCCCCCCACCCTTTCTTGGTCATACTTGTCATTATTGCTACCTCCACCCCAGTGGGAACAAAGATAGAATTTTTGGTTCCCATACAATTCCTACAATCTTTATGGCTGTGGTCTACCTCTGTTTTTCTAAAGGCCAGTTGTAGTAAGGGTATATTTGACCTCATGGTGACACCTGCAAGATCACATGAAATAACAGGCTAGCTTTCTTAATATGGCAATTCTCTTCAGATATAATATCAATAGAGATTTCTTAATAATATTGGTAACATTTCATTGGCTTGGCCATGCCCCACAAATGGAGAATGTTAGTAATTTTCCATAACCGGCTCTGGGTTACAAAGAATGTTATTAAATAAACCATCGAAGATATGGAGATTCCTGAAATGGCAAGTATTTTCTGTTCTCAGTGATGAAAAACCAAATATGCTGTTCACATTGCAGACATGTATAACCCATTGGACTGTTTCAAGAACACAATGGGATGGAATCAGTGACTACGAGAGAACAGAAAATAAAACTCATTCATTCACCCAGTCATAGATAGGCTGAGAGAGCCAAGGTCATTGCTAGGAAGATAATCTGAGGGCCAAATCTAAAGAGAGGCGGAAACCAAAGATGGAAGAATAGGCCATGATGTAAAGAGCCAGAAGACACAAGAGCTGTATGGAATGTGGCCTGAGGAATGGGTCAGGGCGAGAAGTTCAACATTAAGACCCTGGACAGTGGAAGCACTAAACTCTGACGTGGCATGGGGGCCAGCTTGGCTGCTGAGAGCAGAGAGAGCAAACATGGTGACTCAGTGGCCCCTGAAGGGGATGATTCACAAGTGGTGAGAGTTACTCTCTGCTATGCCAATGGATGCCCTCCTCAATTCTTACAGGATCAGAAATCTCATTAAAATAATAACTTTAGACAATTTACAAGTGGAATAGCTTATCTCGAAGAATTTCAGTGGAACCATACAAGCTGAACCAATTATCTACTGGTTAACGGCACATATTTGTAATGATCAATCTCTTCAAGAAGCAGAAAATTAAAATAGCCCTTTTCACATGGCAAACTTAGACTTTAAATAAGGTCATAGTGACCCATTTAGGATGGGACTTCTTAATTCATAATACTCAGTTCACAAAAGTGGGGTAAAAAAATGTCATAACCTAGTGTGAGATTTGTTAATTTTATGCCGAACTCAGTAGAATCCTCAAGCCCTTAGTGTTGGTGAACCGGTTGGTGAGATATTGGCTTGTATGTGATGGGTGTTCAGTCTCTTTATTTACCCAGCTTTGAGGAAGGTGAGAAAGAGAGAGAGTGAGAAAGAAAGAGATGGAGAGAGGGGGAGAGAGAGTGAGAAAGAGGGAGAGAGCAAGAGAGGAAACCTCCCTAAGCACTTGAGGGGGAAACTTCTTCAGAGCAGACCCAAGTTTGGCAAGTCTCTGAGGTCTGAGTGAAATACAATAAAATTTGCATTTATATAGCACTCCTTATGCTCTTGCTTTATATGTGCTATCCATATTAAATAAAAACACAATTAAGAGTTAGTTCTAAAATACCAGGTCAAACATATCAAACAAAATCAGGAATAGCAATTAGTGCTAGAATACCAGAACAAACAGATGGCTATTGAGTTTGGATTTAAGAAGAGAAATAGGATGTGCCAGGTGCATATCAATAGAGGAGTAAGTCTGGAGTTTGGGCCAACAGGGGCTGGAGGTTGGGCTCGGAAGAGCCAAGTTGGGACAGTGATCAGGCCTGCAGAGAGGAATTATTAGAAGTAGTGAAACGTCAGTGCAGCTAAAATCACTGGGCATGGACCCCGTGCCGGGTACAATGCCCTACGCTGAGGACCCAAAGATAGATTAGAATTCTGTCGTCAAGCCACTTACATAGTCCAGCTTAAAGAAAGAATGCATGTGTGAAACCCGTTGGGGGACCTTCACTATCTGTGGCAGTATATGATTTTATTCTGGGGTAAAAATAAGCCCATTCTGCTCCAACTGCCCCCGAAAACCAAACAGCTCTGAAAACCGAAAAGATTGTATGATGGAGCTGAATCGTTATGATGTTGATCTTTCTCACTCGGTGTGAACGTTTGTATGATTCACTGCAGAAGTATTATGTTTGATTATGGGGTCTTATCCCAGACTCTGCTGGGTGCGTTACATCTAATCTAATACACTATGTGCGCTGTATTACCTTTCTCCAATCCCAAACAGTCTGAATTCTGAAATCCATCAGACTTCAGAGGTCTTGGATGAAGGGTTAGGACCTGTCATAAAATGTTTTTTTTCCCGCAGCCTCCATTTCTTCACTATGTATATTCCCTATCAGTTCAATATCTGGTTCTGTTCCCCAGGCCCTGGTTGAAATTGCGCTCACCAATGCCTCTTGTTGCCAGATTCCCTAGCTTTTTCTCTGTCTTACTTCTCCTGGAGCTGGTAGCAAAGGCCCAGACTTCATTCCGTGAGGCCCGAGTACTTACATTTCCCTGCAGCCTCTTGACCAAAACTATTTTGTCTGCACCTTCCCTTAGGCCAGTGGTGCTCCCCACAGGGCCTCCTTCAAAGTAGGATCTGAGAAGTAATTGTAATGAAGGAATTCCCCAAGACTTGGATCTCTGATCTTGTACTCACTATAGCTGTCACCTGAGCAGAGGTTCCTGAATCTATACATTCTGGTCTGACCTGTCACTGGAATTCCTTTTCCAACTGCTGCAGGTTACTGATCTCTCTTCACCGAATTAATTGTCTTGCTAGCACCTCCTTTTCAAGTCTCTTGCAAAGGTCACACACACCCTTGCATACACGCGAATGGGTAGGAATAGACTTTGGTAGAAGGAGGGAGACTTTCTTATTTATTTATTTATTGCCATTTTTATTGTACCTTTGGATTGTTGTACCTCTGCAAGTACTCCTTGAAAATAAAATCATTTCTTTTTCAAAAAGAAAAACATTTTGGGACTGGCAAAACTAGGAGGACGGTAGTTAGTACTGGTTGCGGGGAGGGGGGAACAGGAGGAGCACAGAGGGTTTTTAGGGCAGTGAAATGATAATGGCTGGTACCATGAATGGGGGGGTACGTGTCATTATACATTTGTCAAACCCATAGAAAGTACACCACCAAGAGTGAACCCTAATGTCAACTGTGGACATTGGGTGATAATGAGGCATTGATGGAGATGCACAGATCGTAACAAATGTACCAGTCTGGTGGGGGATGTTGATATGTGTGTGGGGATGGGGATCTATAGGAACATTTTGTACTTTCTGCTCAGTTTTGCTGTGAGCCTAAAGCTGTTCTAAAAAATAAAGTCTATTAATTAAAAAAAGAAAAAGGGCATGTACTAAGCTTGAGTGCTTGGGATTTTGTTCTGGAGGCTTACTTCATTTATACTTATTACAGTCAGTGTGGACAAATTGATTATTCATATGAGGAAGAAATAGTCTGTTTCTCCTCAGCTCTGTGCACTCACCCAGGCTGGATCTTTGGGAGTCCCTGTGGACTCTGCTCAGTCCTCCAGGTCTGGGGAATCTCGGGCCTCCCCATCCTTCCTTTGGAAAAGCATTTGTACTTGGCCTTCTGTCATGACTTTGGCCGTCCCTGTGGGTCACGCTTCCTTCAGGTCACTTCTAGAATACTCTAACAGTTTCTGGAACTAGACATTTCTACTGGACATTTCAGCCTCTTTCTCTACCATTCTATACAATCTTGCCTGATTGAAATGCATTTGCCTGCTTTCTTCATATCATTTCTTTCCTCTTCAAGTTCGGGCTTTTTTCTTGATTCTGGAAGACCCCAGTTCACCATCCATACCTTCTTGCCAACTGTCTTTTTCACCTGTTCCAATACCACCCCCCTCCCAATCCTATCTGTCTGGGGCACCTCTCCAGGCTGGAAATCCTAGAATCTTCTTCCCCAGTCACCGCGCTCCATCCCAAATCCAACTTCTGTATGGGCTTAGGTTTATTTTGTTCTTCTAGTGCCTTGGGCTGAGCTGGAAACGGAACACTGGACTCTTGATCTTTTTGGTGTGGTGTTTATGGGAGTGTGTGGAGGGATCAATTTTATATGTAGAAGCAAGAACTGCACATCTGGAAGAGACAGCTGTGTACCTCCTGCCCATGTGTTCTGGAGCTCAGGCTGGTTCCAGCTTGCTGAAGGAGCATTGCAGGGATTTACACTTGTTCTGGAACAAACCCTGCCCATTGGAACTTGCAAGATCTGCTCGGGTAGGCAGCCTTAAGCAGGTTATTTCAAAACTGGCTCCTTCTGGAGTCTTTAGGGGGCTTTCTGACTTTTCCAGAGAGGCAGGGGTGTTTAGAGGTTGGGCCTCATGGTATAAAATTAACCTCTCGGGGCGCCTGGGTGGCTCAGTTGGTTAAGCGACTGCTTTCGGCTCAGGTCATGATCCTGGAGTCCCAGGATCGAGTCCCATATCGGGCTCCCTGCTCGGCGGGGAGTCTGCTTCTCCCTCTGACCCTCCTCCTTCTCATGCTCTCTGTCTCTCATTCTCTCTCTCTCTCAAATAAATAAATAAAATCTTTAAAAAAATAAAATAAAATAAAATAAAATTAACCTCTCTGAGTTTTTGGTCTGTACATGTTTGTAGAAAGTGGGTTTTATATTTGCCCTCCCGTCTCTTCATAAACTCTTACAAAGCTCAAGAGAGACAAGATTATGAACAAATCCTATGAACCAGGGATCGGGGATTTAGAGCCCACCCGCCAAATGTGGCCTGTTGCCTGTTGCCGTATAGCCTGCAAGCCAAGAATGGTTTCTCCATTTTTAAACTGTTGAAAAAAATTTTAAAAGAACATTTTGTGACATGTGACCCTTAAATGAAATTCAAACTTCAGTGTCCATAAATAAAGTTTTATTGGAACACAGCCACGCTGATTCCTTTCCTTTTTGCCTGTGGCTACTTTTTGCTACCACAGCTGGGGCGAGAACGCCTGAGGCTGAACGGCCCGTACAGCCGGAATATTCGGAATATCAGCCCTCCGGCCTTGACAGAGAACCCTCGCCGCCCGCTGACATGAACACTCAGGCGCGACACACACGGAGGACATCCTTAGGTGATCTTTCCCAGTGCAGCTGGGGCTTTGCGCTTTCTCATTGTCAGGTCCTGGAGTTGCCTGACCCCAGGGAGGGGCCATTCAAAGAAACTACAATGGGAGTAGCGCCCCCTGGAGGAGGCCGGGTCGGAAGCAGCCGCGTGTGGTGGAAAGGCCCCCTGCCCTCTGACCACGCCTGAATGACTGATCGTGGCCAGCCAAGAACTCCATGGCTGGGGAACTCGGGCCCATCGCCTCACTGTTCTGGGCCTCAGATCCCCAAATTTGTACAAAGGGGGAGGGGTGTTGTACTCTCAGTGGTTCTCAAACTTCCTTTCTCCCTCCCTCCTGGCCTCCTTCTATGCCTTCTTCTTAGCCGAATCTTTGACTCAAATGCATTCTCACATAGACCCCAAATGCATGCAACAGCTAAGAGCGGAACATCTCTGCTAGAGGACGGTACCAGCCTGAGTCCCTCCGTGGAGCACTGCCCAGAAGAGACTCGAGAACTTTCTCCCGGCCCTCTCACTGACAATAGCCCAAGCCCCACCGTTCCATCAGACTAGTTCTTTACAGAGAGCTTGTTGGGACCCGCGGAGCAGTCCCACGTACTCCAGACCACGTGTTCTGGCCAACCAACCAGAATTTTCTGTGGTGCTCCTTCTTCCCCTCAGGGAATCCATCATCACCTACCTAGATGCTCTTAATAGTAACAACAGCTAAAATTTGCTGAGCACTTACTACTCACCAGATAGGGCTAAGCCCTCCATGTTGTGCCTTTTGTCATTTAATGCAGATGACAACCCAGTGAGTAGGTACTCGAATTACTCCCATGTTGCAATCCAGAAGGCAGGCCTGGAGAAGGGTCTTGCACAAGGACATGACACTATTAAGGGTACAGAGGCTGGGAATACACCTAGGCAGTCTGACGTCAAAGCTCATCCCTTCAGAGGAGGCCTCATTTCTTCCACGCTACTTTTTTTTTTTTTTTTAAGTTTTATTTAAGTAATCTCTACACCCAAGGTGGGGCTCGAACTCACAACTCTGAGGTCAAGCATTGCCCGCTCTTCCAACTGAGCCAGCCAGGCGCCCCACTCTCAGGCTACTTTTCAATCAACAGGTATGAGGATTTATTTATAACTCACTTGCTGTGTGGCTTTAGTCATAGACAACCTTGCTAAGCTTCAGTTTCCTCGTTGGTCAAATGGGAATAATGACAGGATCAATAATACTGTGCGGATTAGTGGGATAAAACACGGAGGTAGTGCCTGGCGTTACTCAGCGCTCAATAATAACCATTACCTTCTTTTATTATCACCAACCGTCATCCAGTGCCTCTCTCCTTTTTTAGTCCCAGCAAACTGTTCCTCTGAACATGGGGCTCAGAGCCTTTCTACGGTAACACAGTCTGCCTCGACCACCTTTAAGGTCATGTCCACTGATTTTATGGAGGTCATTTTTGATAGACCCAGTTCAAGGTTGCTTTCTTCAGGGGGTCTAACTCTTTTCATTTGCCCTAATGGCCAAGGTAGCATCTGGTTCCATTGAACCTCTCTCAATAATACCCTCCTGTTCCTTGATTGTTCTCTGTGTGTGTGTGTGTCTTACCTTTTCATCTCCACTACTAGCCCCACCATGCTAGGACAGATATTGGCTACACAGGGCCATAGAAAAAGCATTGGCTTTTTCATCGAAAGACCAGGGTTTAAATTCTGCACCTACCCCTGACTAACCGTGTTCTTACCTCCTCTGTGAAGCAGAAGTGGCAATTCTTCCCTTACAAGATACTCTGCCATTAAATGAGATGGTATCTGAAAACTTGCTTGTGCCCAGCCTGCCCATAATTGCTTCCCTCTTTTTTTACACCTACGATGATGGGGTTTTGTGCTTTGCAGTTGCTCGCTGAAAACCAGTTCAACAACTGGTAGCTCATGGTGTAAGAAGCAAGTTCAGTTTAAATAGGTCTCCAGCCTCCCAACCAATAGTGCAATCTGTCCCCGGGTGGCCGAACTCAGCTTGTGCTTTTTCTCGAGGAGTTTCATCGCTAAGGCTCCATGAGGTCTGTAAAGATAGAGGCAGGTCCTGCCCGCCAGGTGCAGAACATCTAATAGAAGACAGGAGACGCCTTGTGTGTGGGATGTGCTCAGGACCTCAGGCCAGTGCTCTGGAAGTTCAGAGAGAAGGTATGGTGCTGCCTGGGTCCTGCCCTACAGGTGCTCACGTCCTCTCAGGGCCATGCAGAACCGCATGCAGTAACAGTCTGAGGGAGGAGGGGGTTTGATTGCCAAATGAGGGTCAGAGGCAATAAGCAGATACCATAGAGTTTAAGAGAGGGGCACATTCTCCAGGTGGGGGTCAACGATTAGCAGGTGCAGGTGGAATATTTGGGAACACAAAGTTCAGTTGTGGAGTGTTTGTCCAGGGCTGTGGTTCTGCACATCAGGTACACACTGGCATCACGGGAAGAGCTTATAAGTCAAACCAGCAGAAATCATGGCAGCGTCCTGGCTTTGAGCATTTCAGATTTAAAGGCTCTGGAGTGCCACCTGGGCTTTGGAATCTTTTAAAATTCTTCAGTAGAACTTTCTGTAGTGATAGAAATGTCCAATACAGTAGCCACTAAGTCCTTGAAATGTAGCTGGTCCAGTTGAAGAGCTGAATTGTCGTTCATTGAAATTGAAATGGCAGATAGCTGCGTGAGACTCCGTGGCTTCTGCACTGGACCACACAGGCCTAAGGCAATTAGGGGGTGATTTCTGTTGAGCTAAGGTCACTCTGTGCATAACTTACACTGTTTCATGTCACCCTCAAGGTCAATGAAGAAAGTAAAGCTCAGAGGGGTCAGGTGACTTGCCCATGGTTTTGCACGTGGAAACTGTGGACATGGCTGAGCAGGAACTAGGCCTGATGCTCTCTCATCACTGTGAGAAGCTCTGCACAGGCGCTCCAATATCAAGACTGGATATTGGAGTGTTTCTTCCCCAGTTGTCCCATGAGCATGTAGAGAACCATACATCCATGCCAACGAAACTGAAATGTTGGGATGCACTTACCCAGCCCTGCCTGTGAATCATAGAGCTGACAGATGCTGAATCACTGAATTCTACCTCAAATGGTGCTGAAACTCACTGTCGACCGATTTGATACTGGGTGGCCACAGAAGGACCTTGGCCACCCAATATCAAATAGATTAGGTGAGTTTTGGCCAAGAAGAAGGTTCCAGAACAAAATCAAAGCACTGTGTTTTGGGAGGTTCAGTGGGGGAGGCCTGCTGGGGGCTCCCTGGAGGAGAGTTTTGGGGTTTGAAGACAGTTGGGAGAGAATGGCAGCTCAGAGTTGCCTAGCCTCAATAGGGCTCTGTCTTTGATGTTTTGATAACATACACACCATATTTAGAGACATAAGTCCATCTTATTTGCATTTGGGATCTTTCCTGGAGAAATCAGAATAAACAGTCCCCACAGAGTCCATGGAGATATGGAGGGGCATCCTTTAGAGCTACACCCAGAATGGAGATGATGAGTCTCAGTTTCCCAGAAGAAATGCACCAAGCCAGCAAGACTGCCTTTGAGAGAGGCCGCTGAGAATGAGACATTTGGTGACAACCAGAATGTCTTCCCACCTGCCGGGGGGAAAAGATGATCACAGTGACAGGGCCAAGTAGGGAGAGAATGAGAGGAGTTGAGAATATTGCACTGAGGAGAGCCCAGAAGGACTCATCAGCACCCAAATAAGTATCTGAGGCTGATTCGTCAGCGCAGAGATAGGCAAGGAGGGGGAGACTGACAGGGCCTGACATTATAATGGTTCATAAGATATGCAAGTTGATGACAATGGCTTCTACCTCTCCTCCTCCCTACTGCAGACCTTGAGATGCTTGCAGACAGCTTGCCAGATATAAAGAAGGACCCAGAAACGAGGCTGGGCACCCAGAGCTGAGGTCCTCCATGATGCCTTTGGAACACATGCCCAGTTGAATTAATCAATGAATGAGCAGAACTAGAAGCAAAATGAGAAGAGGGTGGGGCTTATTCTGCTTCGCATAGACAGATTGGTTTTGAGCTAAGATTTGTGTGAAATAACAGGGACATTGGCCCTGGGCCATGTACCTGCAGCCCATGGATAGGAAGTTTTGATGACACACCACCAAACTCCTTGCAGCCCTGTTTTGGTGAGAAGAGGCTTCCCTGAGGAAGGGGTAGAAGGTTTCTAGAAAGTGATGCGGTCTTGTGGTCGGGACTTGGAAAGCTGCTAACAGACACTCTGGAGGCTGGGGCCTGGGGTGTTTTATGTTTATTTTTTATTTTTATTTTAAAGATTGTATTTTTTCATTTGAGAGAGGGAAAGTGTGAGCGGGGAGGAGGAGCAGAGGTGAAAGGAGAGGGCCAAGCAGACTCTGTGCTGAGTGTGGAGCCCAACGCAGGGCTCGATCCCAGGACCCTGGGTTCATGACCTGAGCTGAAATCAAGAGTCAGATGCTTAACCAGCTGAACCATCCAGTCACCCTGAGTCTAGGTTTTTATAAATCCAAGAAGGTGGTAAGCCAATGGTGTTAGTTTAGGTTCTAACTTAAAGCAGACAAACCTGTGGGTACAAGTAGATTTGTCAGAGGGAATCTCAGGAAACACAATGGAGGAGTTGGCGAGTGGGAAAGGGAAGGGAGAAAGCTAATATAGGGTATGTTAATGAGTGAGTTACCTCTCTGAACAACTGGGGCCCAACCTGCTAGGGATGCACAGAGACTGTATATTTGGAATCATCCCATTTAAGGTCAGGAAGCTGGGGAAGTGATCCAACTCCAGTGGCTGAGGGTTGCTCCTTCAGTGCTGTCTGTCAAGGACAGGCATGCATCTGAGGCCAGAGAATGTTCTCAGGTGGAGAGATGCAGGATGCCAGGATATTCATTAAAGGCTTACAATGGTTTAGAACAATACACATTTATGATCTCATAGTTTCTATGAGTCAGGAATCAGGACACAGCTTAGTTTGAAGACACTCTGCTTCACGGTCTCTCATAAGGGTGCAGTAAAAGTGTTGGCCAGAGTATGGGTCTCATCTGAAGGCTCAGCTGGGGAAGAATCCATTTCTAAACTACTGACATGATTGTGGGCAGGATTCATGTCCATGAGGGCTGTTGGACTGAGAGCGTTGGCTCCTTGCCACCCATTGGCTGGATTCTGCCCAGCTTTTTGCCCTATGAGCCTCTCCAAAATGGCAGCTTGCTTTTAAAGCCAGCAAGAGAGTCTTTTAATGAAATGGAAGTTAGAATGTTTTGTAACCTAATCATGGAAGTAACATTTCCTACCTTGCCGTATTCCATTGGTTAGAAGCAAGTTTCTTAAGGGGAGGGGATTACAAAGGCCATGAGTATTAGAAGGTGGGGATCACTGGAGCTGTTCTGGAGACTTCCTTCCACAGCCAGGGTGGGCAGAGGGACTGTGGACAGAACTGACAGCATCAGCTGTGGAGGATAAGCACATTCTGGCAGAGGGGAAGGGGGTGCTGATTTGGGATGGGAAGGAGTGAATCACTGTGAGGACAGGCCAAGGACCCCATGGAGCTTTTGATCCCAGAAGAGGGATGCACGGCCCCCTCACCCCCCTGGCTGGGCAGAGCTGCTCTTGGCAGCATCCTAGCTGTTAGGTCTCAGGCTCCGAGGGTATGACTAGAGTCTGCATTCTGAGGGGTGCTCTTCTCTCTGCCTGGTGGTCTTTCTTGGGTTTCCCTCCAGAACTGTGAACATGGGACCACAGAACAACACTCCATACAAACTGTAGGGCAGAGGGAGGGATTGTCTTCTCCTCACTGTCAGCTGAGCTGGGGTATGGAGTCCCATATCTCAAATGGGATCACAACCTGAAGGCTGGCAAGTTCTACCAGCCCCGTGATGCTTAACTCTCTGCCCAGCTCAGCGCGAGGGAGCCCCCAGGCTGCAACTCTCTCCCTCCCACTCCCTCCGGCACTGTTACACAGAAACAAAATCTATTTCTCTGAAGCTCCTTTTGGTCTTTATTCTCCTTCAGAGAAAATCAATTCCCTCTTTCCCAGGACCAGCCCTCAAAGAGAAAACCTGCTTCTTTGGATTTTTTATCCTGATGAAGTTTTAAACATGGTGCTCAGAGCTGCATATTGTGCCCTGCGCGTGGTCTGTTCGGAGCACGTGTTGGAAGGGTAAGGGGAAGGCCCACCTCCCCACAAACCACCCTTCTATTAACCTTGTCCAAGAGCCCACTTTGGCTCCCCACCCCCTTTGGCTGGCTGTCACATTCCATTACTTGAAACCTCCAATCAATAAATGACTCAGGTTGTTTTCAGCAAGCAGCTGCTGAGTCCAACCTTCAGTCTCTGGTATCTGGGCATGTTTGTTTGTTTGTTTTGGTTGGAAGGGGGTAAAAGGAGATTTGTCCATTTTGCGCCCCCAAAGAGAGAGAAGGCTGGCGTGATCCTGGGCTTCAAGGGAGAATTGATCTCTCCATTTTATGGTAAGATGACCCTAATGGATATAATAACAACAATGTAGAGCAAAGATGCATACTCAACTGTCCAAGGAGGACGGGTTTATAAAGGACACTAAGAGCAACTAACAATGACTTAACCATTTATGCTGCTCTTCTGCTCTGATGACCTCATATAGGCTTCAAAATAATGCTGTGATGGAGTTATTAATGTGCCCAATTTATGGCTACAGAAACCACCTTTCAGAGACCCAGTGCCACATAGCTATCCGATGGAAGATCTGGAACAAGAACCCTGGTATTTTGCTTCCAAATTCTGCACACCAGTCACTGCACAGTTCTGCTCTCCTTGATAGAGATACTGTCTTCTGTAAAGTAGTCAGTCCTTAACACGTTTTTATTGAGAACCTACAAAGAGAGCAGAAAGCATAAGGTATGTAAGAGCTGACTCGCCCTCGAGCAGTTGATGACCTTCCGGAATAAGATAAAATCTCTATACCAAACCACTAAAAAGGTATGGAAAGCAGGCTCAGACTCTCAGACAGTAAGCTTCTATAAAGATCTGTCAGAGCTGTACTAATTTGGAGATGTGCAGCTTACTTGAAGATGCTTTGTAGAGGGAATCTCGATAGCTTACAACAATTCCTGAGCGATTTGGCACAATTAAAAAATTAATATTTTTCACAGAAAGATGACAAAAACTTGAAGGGGAGTTGCAGTATCACTTATGTCCACCAGATGATGCCACTATTCAGTGGAATTCTAGAGAGTTTTGCTTTGGGGATACAAGTACAGTTGTGGTAAGTTTGAAATAATGGCTAGAAAGTCATTTTAACCTGTGTCCGACATCGGTAACTTTCCTCCTGTAACTTTCCATGGAGTTCATGCACGTTAGCCACAGAGAGTCTGAAAACAAACAGAGGACTAGTCAAATTTCTCTTATGGAAATTCTGTACCTTGACTCATTTTCCTCACTATCTTTTAGTATTTGCTCTGTGCAAGTCAGATGACCATGAGATGAACAGAAAGCAGCAGAGAGCCATTTCAGGGGACCAAGGCTGGGAGGGAAGGTCACCACCTTGGAGGTAAACTTTTTACTCTATTAGGCGTTTGCTCTCACTACATAAGCAAATATATTTCCTACAGCGGGTCTTGATAAACAACAGATCTTGCCAGTGGAAAAGCTAGTATGGACAGCCTAATGCAATTATATTCAGCATTAATGAGCTGTGGTCTCCATCCTAATGTGCTGATATTTTGTTAGTATTTGATAATGAAAGAGAATAGAGCCTTTGAAGTCAAAATGTTCTGGTGTTGCTGGATATTTTTAACCATGAACATTCATTATTTTGTTTGACAAATTGGCCTGCTTTGGAATATTAAACACCCAGTCTTTAGGGGGTGAGGAAGATGAAAGAGCTACAACTATGCTGTTCACTGAGACTATTTCCCAAGAAACCCAAAGTACTCACAAGGTTTTCTCTGGCAGATCTCAGCCCTGGGATCCCAGCCCTCTCTCTCTGGCAGTGGCTATGACAGATGTGTTCATTTGCCTTGTCATCTGCCAGGAGGAGGGCCTGCATGCGTGAGCCCAGCCCGCAAATGCCAGCGCCCGGGGCTTTGGGTCATACTGCTCTTCTAGGCAGCCGGCCCCAGTCAGAGGGCTCCGGAGGCACGTGAGCCCCAGAAGGCTAAGACGCTGTTGGGAATGCCCTCATGGAAGGCCAGCTGGAGAGAAGAGGTGACAAGTGTCCTCTATTTCTCTGTGGTTCCCAGCAGGAACTGGGAAAACCCTATGGTTTTTTTTTTGTTTTGTTTTGTTTTTTTTGCCTTCTTGTGAGCACCTCGGCTCTGGCAATGGTCAAAATGCAGTTTAGATATAATTCTTAATCAGTAATGATTATGATAGCGAAAATGCATTAAGTATTTAGTTCTAGACACCATACAAACTGCTATGGATGTGTTATCTTTTTTTAAAAAAGATTTTATTTATTTATTTGGCAGAGAGAGACACAGCGAGAGAGGGAACACAAGCAGGGGGAGGGGGAGAGGGAGAAACAGACTTCCCGCGGAGCAGGGAGCCCGATGCGGGGCTCGATCCCAGGACCCTGGGATCATAACCTGAGCCGAAGGCAGACGCTTAACGACTGAGCCACCCAGGTGGCCCGGATGTGTTATCTTATTAACTCTTCCTTCGACCTATGAGTTGTATGTAGATCCCAAATCCACCCCACTCGCATGCAGGCACAGCCTGGATTTTATAATTTCCACTCTCTTCTGAGTGGCCGTGGCCTGGAGGAGGGGTGCATTTCAAACACCAGTGCTGAATCATGGTTGATGGAAGGCCAAGCCAATCCTCGGGCTGCTCCATGTGCAGAGGACTCACACACAGTCTCCTCCCCTCGTACGGTTAAGCCCATACGGATTCTCCATTATTTTGCAGCTGAAAGCTCTTGCCAGTGATTGGTTTAGGAATGAGCATGTGGTCATGTGGGCCAGGCTGCTATACATTGGCTTGAGGACCACACAAAGGTCTAAAGGGGCACCATTCCCATCATAGACATATATTAACTGATGAGAGAGTTCAAGCATGAAGATTCTGGGTCTTCTGGCTGAATTATAGGGCAGCTCTGTCCCATAGATCTTTCTGTGATGATGAACATGTTCTGCGCTTTCCAATGCAGTAGCCATCAGCCACATGGAGCTACTGAACACTTGAAACGTGGCTGGTGGACTGAGGAACTGAATTTTAAATTGTACTTAACTTCAATTAGTTTTACATTAAATTTAAAAAGCCCTGGGTGGCTATCATGGCTGCAATACTGCAATCTAGATTTATGCTCTACAATGGTGCAGTTCTAGAGCATAAATCCATACCAGTACCCTCCACTGAGAACACCTTTAGGAGAGCGGGCATGGACCAGTCACTGCCAAGAGCAAGCAGCTGGGTGCCCCCAAGGTCACATCATGGTGTTTGAGGAAGAGTCGCCTTTCTCCAATTTGCATAAAGGTGGCGTGTAGGTGGACAGCCGCTCTGAATGTGGTCTGTGTCCGGACAATGAGATAGGAGGCTAGGGCTGCTGGAGGCTTCCGAGGAAACTTTCCAATTCAAAGAAGACATACAGGAAGAAACAGCCCCCCATTCTTTTCCCTGGATGTTGCCATTGTCTAGATAAAGTGTCTCGAATTGCAGCAGCCATGGTATTACCAACATGAAGATGAAGCCAACATGCAGAGAAATTGAACCGGAGTCCTGATGGGCTGGGCTTAGAGGCTGTCCTGATTTTGGGTTTTTTGTCATGTGAGATTAAAAAAAAAAAATCTGCTTATTGGTTAAGCCCATACGGATTCTCCATTATTTTGCAGCTGAAAGCAACCTGAGGGACACTCCTGTATCTGTTTTATTGTTTATTTATCTTGTATCTATTTTATTGATCTTATCTTACAGATGAGATCACTTAGGCTCAGAGACTTTACAAGTTTGTCCAAGGTCATGAAGCTAGTCCTTTGCAGATTTGGGTGGGAGGCAAATCCAGGTCTGTCTGACTCCAAAATCCATGTCTTAATTACTGTGCTGTATTATCTTCTGAATATCCTGCAGATTCCCCCAGTTTCAAGATCCACGTTGAGCCTTTTGCTCTATTTTCTGTGAACCATGTAAGTTCCTGCCTCTGTTCTCCCAATGTGGGTTGCCTTTGAGCTGGAGAAATTCCTTACCCTGGATCTGCCCCGTCTTCTGAGTTCTGTTTAGCCATGTGGACCAGGACACAGGGGGCAGAAATGCCCATTCCTTTTTCCTGCCCCACTGAAGGGCCCCAGCTAATGCTCCTAATTCTCTGCAAGCTACCTGCAGACCTGATTGTCATTTGAAGGCTGTGAGTCAAAATTCTCAGTCAGAGTCTAGAAAGTGTTAGACCTGCAGGGAGACCCCCTTCTTCCGGTGACTGTGGAAGGAGATAAGAAGGAGACGTGGCAGTAAATCTAAGGGTTCAGTGATCCTGGAAAGCGCAGGCCAGTAGCCGGATGTGGAGTGGGAGAGAGTGGCAACTGGCCAGACCTCTGTGCTTCTGACCTTTTTCTCTTGCTAGGGGATGGCATTGAGCCTCGAGCTGCCATGTCTCCATGTGCAGAGGACTCACACACAGTCTCCTCTCCTCGGGCTCCAGCGAAGGGCCCAGATGCTCACTCTTGGGTATTGGAAGGCCCTTCAAACTCCAAAGGTTCAAAACCAAGCTCAGGATGTTCTCTCTTGTTGAGTTTGGGAGATGTTAACCATAGTGCTTTCCCTAAAGGTTCGGGACTGTTTGAGAAAAGGGGTTGCTTAAGAGAGCACAGTTTGGACACCTCATGTTTCAAGAAAACTCAGCCAGCCGGCTAATGCTTTGAGTGGACTGAAAAGAGTTGAGGACAATGCCTGCAGAAGGGGGTCAGCTTGTTCCCCTTAGCCCTCTGCTCCTATAGGGGTGCAGTGGCCCAGGCCACTCCTGGGCCTGAGATCCGGTTCCTCACATGGTAGCCGCATGCCACCCAGAAAGGTCCGGGAGAGGGGTGCATCCCTGTCCCACACTCCATTCTGGGGGCCTGTGAGAGATGACCCTTGTGGACCACCTGGGCTTTTCCAGCCCATCCCCTCTGCTCCCAGGCTGTGTCCCTATGACGCCACCTCAGCTGAGGCCCAGGTAAAGGGGATGTGCCTCAAACCCCAGGCGGAGTGTAAGCTTCTTAGTGCAAGACCTGGGAACATTTCTTCAATTGCAGTTCTCTGGAGAATAGGAATACCTCAAGCAGTGAGTAGGAGGATTAAATGGGCCGATAGATGTAAAAGTAATTAGAATAATGCCTAGAACATAGTACAGGTTTGATTGTTGCTGCAGCTGTTGTTATGATGACTCTTGCTTTCTTGTTATTATGAGAGCATCAAATGACAGAACAAAATGTGGGCATCCACTAAAGACCCCAAGTAGATAACACATTCGTGCCTCCTTAAACTCCCCCCCCCCCCCCCCCCCCCCCGGAGGGACTGTGGCAACTGTTTTCAGAAGGCCTTTCTCTCTAGAGGCCCCTGACACTGGAAGAGGACCCTGCTCCCATGTTAGTGCATTTGTGTAATCTTCTGTCTGGGTAATTGTGTCCCAACGTGCTATTTAGAATGTCTACACTGTGCATTTAAAGAGTGTCTGGTAATCATGGTGTACTGGAAATCACTACACTTGCCAGCAATTATCACAGAATCACAGGCTGGAAGGAAGGACAGATGTCATTAAGTCCAGCCCTCGGCAACCCCCCGCCCCGCGCCGGCTCAGACACAGGCCTGGCCTTATTTCACAAATGGGGCTCTTCGGAGGAAATTCTTTGTAAAAAAATGTGACCTTGAGTCTGATCACTTCCTGAGAGAAGGAACAGCCAGCCCTATACTTAACTGCCCACAGCTTCGCATTGGTTAAAGCCCCGTTTGCTTTCCTCAACCAGATGAAATTTGCTTCGCCCCCCAACCCCCCACCGGGGTTTCCAGCCCTGGCGCCGCGGGCCTTGCAAGGGGCACGGTCTTCAGAGCCCCTGTGCCCTGGAGCCAGCCGAGGGCCCCCAGCCGAGGGCAGAGAGAACATCGTTATGTCTAAGTCCTGTGACACCGGGGCCAGCTGCTCGCGTTGACTCCAGGACGCCGAGGCGCCTGCTCAATCAGTTTAACCTGCTCCCCAGCTCGGCTTCACAGGACGGCCGATTCCGGGCAACATCCATCCTCCTCCGACATCTCTCCCCCCGCCCCCGGGGGCCGAGGTCCTTCATTCTTGGGGTTCATTGGAGCCGTTTCCATGGCGACGGCCACTTGTTGAATTTTGAATCTCCCATCGAGGTCCTTGCAATTTGCCAGCTAAGCCACCGATCACCAGGCGTGTGTGCCAGGTTAATAAGACAAAGTCTGTTTTATTTCATCCTTGCCTTTTTTGTCTGCTTTCGGCTGGGGGCAGCCTCACAAAAGAGAGGGCCTTTTGGCTTTCAGAATGCTTAGACCTCTGCTCATTATCCCAGGCGCTATTTGGGACAGAACCAGCGTGCGGTGCGTTTCCGCGGCTGTCTCTGGGCCACGTGGAGCCGCCATGGCAACAGGCTGGGGGCGTGGCCGCACCAGCCGGTCACGTGGGGCCGCCTTTATCGGCACGTGAGCGTGTGTTGGGCTGACCCCGCCCCCGCCCCGCCCCCTGCGTCTGTAGGTTGGAGGTAGAGGGGCTCGGGAAGGAAACGATGCCGTCGCCTGGTTCCGTGGCCGCTGTTGGAGGCTGGAATCAAAATGATTTTGCTTTCTTTCTTCTGAACCCTCTGGGAGCCTCCGGCAGCGACATAAAGCGGAGAAGCCCGGAGCCTCGTGAGCTCCCCGCGCGCCCTGCTGTTTCCTGTGTGTAGGGACGCGTCATTCTCCGATTCTCCAGGGTGTGTGTAGACTAGTAGGTGTAAGCCAAGACCTGCCAGAGGTGTTCGTGATTCAGGAGAACGCCTATCCCCACAAGTAGAACAATGGACGAAAGAGCGCCGATAAAGGGAGCCGCCGATCGAAGCGCGCATGGCCATCCACCATTCCCTTCTTGGTGACTTCAGTGAAAATGCCTCCTGGCCTCGCGTCTCTAGCAGCGCTTCTGCGCTCCTCCGCGGAATTTTTAAGGACCCGGGCAGCTTGTTTCTCCCTGTATTTTGCAAGTTATTCTGCCAGATCTTGTCGTCGGTTGCTGTTGAGTTTTCAGAGAAATCTCCACAGAAAAATTCTCTGATCCAAATGATTTGCTGTTGTGTGTGTGGCCGGAACTGCGGTGAGGACATGCAGAAGGGCAACATTCTTCTCTTTTAGGAGCTACGAGTGCAAGTGCGAGCTGACTGGGGTACAGAAGGGAAGGGTTGGGCCTTCAGAAGAATGCCCGAAAGCCCTGCCTGTCTGGTTTCATCATGGGTTTTAACTGAGTACTTGAAAAAGGAAAACAGAGGGACATAATGATCCAGAGCCTAAGGCTTCTTGGCTGCAAACAGACCAAATACTTGGACAAATGAACACAGAAATCAAGGGCAGTTTATAAAGCGGTGTTAACAGTACAGATCTATTCTAAAGACGGGCGAAAGAAAGAGAGGGAAATTATCTAAATTAAAGGAAACATTTCTAATTGCAAATAAGAAAATGGAACACGTAGGATAGAATAAAGAAGCCCATCAGACTGTGTCTGGAGCCAGCAGGCCCGGCCGGCAGCTTTGGCACACTGTGGGCCCTGGGCTGCCTCCAGAGTCTTCAGGGCCTTTGGGAAAGTGGCTCTTAAGCAGATTGGGTTGGATGACCCACTGTGGTCTGGGGCTGTCCTCAAAGAGCCAGAGACTGCAGAAATCTGGACTGGATTCTCAGATGGATTGGTTAGTTCTAGGGCTTCCTGGGGACTCAGATCATGAAGGAATCCTTCTGTTTTAACATAACCCAATTCACATGGGTTCAAGCAATAAGGAAACATTGATTTGCCTAACAAGAAAGCCCAGATGGAAGGCAGGGCTAGGCTGGTTGGATCCGGTGGCTCGATGATATCACCAAGGACGGGGTTTCTTTCTCTCTGACTGCTTTGCCTCCAGGGGTAGCAGATTTATCCCAAGGCTGGCTTCTGTCCTGGTTGCCAGGCAGTTGCTAACTGCCTTCTTGCTAACTGCCCTCAGGGTGATGTGCTTACTCATCTGTGTTCAGAGAGAGTGAGTCCACCTTAGGTCATCTCCCTGTTCCCCAGATGTATCCTCGCAATCACCGTGGCCGCGGAGATGCCTGGGCTGATGACTCTACGCCTGGACTATGACCCATCCCGGCAGCCATCCCTGTGGCGAGGCGGGTGGAATGCTGCTGACCAGTTTAGGCCATTTAGGGCCTCCTCTGGGACTGGGGGTGGGGGCCAGTCCCATCCCAAACGCAGGGCTTTGCCACCAGTAAGATCAGAGCTCCCTTAAGGGAAAATGTGGGTCTTGTAAGCAAGAGGGAAGCATGGGAGGGGGTTGGATGCTGGTGAAGCACCAGTCTCTTTTCCAGTTTCTGATCTTTGAGGTCAGAAAAGTCTAGAAGAGCGGGTTGGCAAGCAGCAGAGGGCAGAGTTACATCCTGAACCCAAGGAAGCAAGCGTGGGAATGAACTAGGAGCCTCTTTGAATCATTTTCATAGCTGGACCCTCACTTCTTCCTCCATCCGTGTACTTTCTTCCTCCCCGTCTCCAAACAGGGACCAGCACAGCCTAGCGATTAGAGTGGGTGCCGCCATATGGGCATCACCACCAGCATTATAACTTGGGGCAAGTTACTTAACGTCTCTGGCCTTCATTTTCCTTGTCTGTAGAATGGGGTTATACTATACCTCTCTCACAGGATTGTCGGGAAGTTTAAAGGAGTTAGACCATGTAATACATGTAGGAGAGCACCTGACCCAAAGTGGGTCCTCAGTAAATGTTAGCTATTATTATTCCATTGAAAAAATCTGTTTCCTTGTCATGTCCAGCATTAGACAATGGCAGCCTTTTGATGTATTTATTTTCACATGCACAGCTCCCAGCAGTGCCTGCCACACGGAGGGCTCAGTAGGTCTGTGCTGGATGGGTGAATACATGGATGAAGATAGTGGTTTAGGAGACCCTAAAACTGGCAGAGTGCAGTGGGACTGTAAGACTGGCACTGTCGGAGTGCTCTCTGGCACAGATAAGGTAACTTTTGGTCTCTCTGTTACAGTTGGCCCATCATGAAGGCAGTTTGGCTCCTGGCCCCCCTCTACCCAGCTCTTCATCCCCGCATCTCCCTTTGACGAGGCTGGTTCTGCTGCTCGCTATCCGTTGCCATGCTCACGCCCACTTTGCAGCCTTTGACCACACTAGTCCTCTGTGTAGAATGTCTTTTGACTTCCTTTTTCCATCCAAATTCCACCACCTTGCAAGACCCAGATCAGACCCAGCTCCCCTCATGAGCCTTCCCAACCCAGTATGATCCCTTTCCTGAACTTTCCAGATACATAAAAGTATTACTTCCTGCCACACCCCTTGGCTCTGCTCACTTCACCCTCAGCCTCAGAGGCAAGTTCTGTGTAAAGCGACCCAAGTCCACAACATCCCACGTCTGGAGCACCCCTGGGATCATTCTGCTTTTGGTCCCAAGAAGCCTCCCCTGGAGGCTCAGGGGAATTAAACCCCGTGGGGCCAAGTGAAAACGAGAGTGAGGTGCCACTTCCTGCCCACTAGGGCAGCTATAATCAAAAAGTCAGATAACAACAGATGCTGATGACAATGTGGAGAAATCAGAACCCTCATATACTACGGGGCTGGGGGGATGTCAAATGGTACAGCCACTTTGGGTAATAGTCTGGCAGTTAAAGGGTTAGGCATACAGTTACCATTTGACCTAGCAATTCTAATCCTGGGTATATGACCAAGAGAAATGAAACTTATGTGCACACAACACCTTGCATTATTTGTAATAGCCAAAAAGTGAAACCACCCAAATGGCCATCAACTAATGAATGGC
Organism: Mirounga leonina; assembly: GCF_011800145.1. Taxonomy (NCBI): domain Eukaryota; kingdom Metazoa; phylum Chordata; class Mammalia; order Carnivora; family Phocidae; genus Mirounga; species Mirounga leonina. The sequence continues at coordinate 1,725,976 of NW_023270453.1, forward strand.
TAAACAAACTGGTCTATCCAGACAATGGAATATTATTTGGCAATAAAAAGAAATGAATTACTCATACATGCTATAATGTGGATGGGCCTTGAAAACACTACACTAAGGGAAAGAAGCCAAACACAAAAGACCACCCATTCTGTGATTCCATTTATATGGAATATCCAGAATAGGCAGATTCATAGAGATAGAAAGTGGCTCGGTAGTTGCCTAGGGCTGGGGTAGAGGAGAGGTGTTGAGAAGGAAATGGGGAAGAATGCTAATGAGTGCAGGGTTTATTTTTGGAGTGATGAAAGTGTTTTAAAATTGGTTGTGGTGATGGTTGTACAAATTTGTGCATGTACTGAAAACTTCTGCATTGTGTACTTTCAATGAGTGAATTGTTTGATATGTGAACTGTAACAATGAAGCTCAATAAAGCTGTTATAAAAACAGATAAGCAAACAAAAACCTTACAGAAGCATCTTCACCAGTGCAACATGAGAGCTGGTGAATACATGCCCTGTCCTCCCATCCTTGAAATGGACAATTCTGGATGTTTCTAGAAGGTTCTGCCTCCACAACCCCTCTGGTGTATAGCAATGGTCTTGATAATGTTCCTTTTTATTATCATTATCTCCTTCACTATCTCACTCTTCCTGCTTTGTTACTCCTGTTTCTTGGACTCACCTTCCAAATAAAATAGCTGTGCCACAAGATGTTATTTCAGGCTGTGCCTTTGGGATCACCCAAATCTGAGTCAGCAGGCAATTCAGACATAAAGATATTAAACACTATATATATGCATATATGTGTATAGCATGTATATGCACATATATTTCCCTTTTTAAAGATTTATTTATTTGAGGGTGGGAGCCTGTGGAGGGAGGGGGCAGAGGGCGAGGGAGAGAGTCCTAAGCAGACTCTGCGCTGAGCGTGGAGCCCGATCTCATGACCCTGCTGAAACCAAGAGTTGGACGCTTAACTGACTGCGCCAGCCAGGCGCCCCAATTCCCTTTTCTATTTCAGCCAAATTTTTACCTCTTGTGGAAACAGACCATGCCTTAAACTTCATTAGTATTTTTCAAACCCTATAGCAATGGAGAGGACCAGTGCTTACCAGCTATTGTGTACCAGGCACTTTAAATACATTTTCTCATACACCCTCAAAAGAACTCTGTGAGGGGGCGCCTGGGTGGCTCAGTCGTTAAGCGTCTGCCTTCAGCTCAGGTCATGATCCCAGGGTCCTGAGATCGAGCACCGCATCGGGCTCCCTGCTCAGCGGGAAACCTGCTTCTCTCTCTCCCACTTACCCTGCTTGTGTTCCCTCTCTCGCTGTGTCTCTCTCTGTCAAATAAATAAATAAAATCTTAAAAAAAAAAAAAACACAACTCTGTGAGGCTCTTATAATTATTCCATTCTGCCAAAGAGGCCTTGGCTCAGCTCAGAAAGGTTAAATTCATCAGACTTACTGAGGACACACAGCCAGAAAGTTCACTCAGTTTACCGGAGACAGACAGTCTGGTAAGAGTAAGGATATTTATCTAAGTATGTTTGAACCTCAGTGGCATATAGTGGATTAAAACTAATACTGGATGGTAGACTGTAGCCAAAACCACTTTGCTTGGTGGTTTTTATTCCAGGAACCAAATCATATAATTTTAATATAAAATGCTTGATGGATTAATGCATTGTGGAAAAGCAGTAGTGGTATGCTGATAAATGTTTAGCAATTGGCACTCTGGAAGAAAAGGCCTGTTTTTAGTGGTTGTAAATTTCTGTAGTGTCAGTATCCCCATCGTAGTCGGCACCAAGCTGTCGATGTGGAGTTAGGAAAAGATGTACTCTCACGCACCAGCATATATTGTATTCTTCCTTATAAATACAATAGACAGAAGTAACCCCAACAGCATAGATGATAATAAAACGCAGAAACATAGCTAGGAAGTAATAAGGTTAATTATTTGTTGCCTTTGGTTTTAATACAGTTTATTTAATTGTAAATTTATATAATTTAATTTTTTTTAAGATTTTATTTATTTATTTGAGAGAGAGAATGAGATAGAGAGAGCATGAGAGGGGGAAGGGTCAGAGGGAGAAGCAGACTCCCTGCTGAGCAGGGAGCCCGATGCGGGACTTGACCCCGGGACTCCAGGATCATGACCTGAGCCGAAGGCAGTCGCTTAACCGACTGAGCCACCCAGGCGCCCCTAATTTAATTTTTAATAATGGTCATTTTTTAGCAGTGGGCTTGCAAAATTGCTGGAAATCGAACAGCTCTCAGGGGCCAGTATGAGCTGCCTCCCCATGCCTCTGGACTGTGGCTTGGAAGGGAAATTAAAAGAAATTTTACTAATGAATTTATCTTCAAAATTTGTCTCAGAAGGCAGGAGGTGAATCACTTGCTGTTGTTGGATTACTCCCTGAAGCTAAAAACTCAAAGTAAATAGTAGTTAAGAAAGAATGTTTTCGGTGCAGCGCTGCCCCATGGGACTTGCCTATTACTACTTATCCAACTGAACACTGTCCAGTACAGTGGGCCCGAGCCCCATGTTGGCTCTTTGAACACTTGAAATGCGACTAATGAATTTAAATGTAAATTTAAGTAGCTGCAGGTGGTGAGTGGCTGCTGCATTGAACAGCACAGCTTGCATTTTGGTAAATAATTTTTAGTGGGTCTTTGTTATGAAATTGCATGCCCACTCCTCAGCTTGTATCATCCGACTCTGGCTATCTTAGCTTGTCTACTTTTATAGCTTTCTACTCTCAACTTGGTTCCTGTACCCAGCTCTGCGGGTCTCTTTTCCATCCCTAACATATATACTCAGCTGATTCGTACATCTGGCCTTTGGACGTGATGTTCTTTCTCTAGTCCCCGTATGTGCCTTGCATGGGTTCCAAGTACATGTCTCTGAGCTCCTCCTCTTTTCAGTTTCCCTGGAGCTTGTGGGTGAGTCCCCTTCACACTCAAGTGGATTTGTGTGGGGGTGCCTCAGAGGGTGCCGTGGTACCCGAGTCTGACAACTGTCACATGGGCCCCTAAGCAGAGGGCTCCAGTGACATCAGCTTTCCAAGGCTCCACCACAGCACTCTGTGTGGCTAACGAGGTACTCCTCCATCAGGACTCCGACCTCAGCAGCCAGCCACAGAGTGGGACGTTGTCTGTCGAGGACAATTGGCTTCGCTCTGTCCAGTTCATGTTCTAGGTCCCCAGGAAGTAAGACACAAGCCCAAGGGGCGGGCAGTCAAGGGGTTTGGTGTGGGGAATCCAGTGGCTCCTAGTGGGCACCGCTCCAGGGGTGGTCCTAAATCTTCCTCCTCACGTCGTTCAGATACTTCTGTCCATTTGTGGCTGGTAGGTGTTTGGAGTGGTGTCTTAGTAGCTGCCAGTTAATGCCTAAATAACCCATGTACATTCTGCTAATTAAGAGTCCCATTATTACTTTGAAACTCTCTCTATAAAAAGTTCTGATTGAATTAGAAATCCACCTATCTTATCGGAAGACATTTAGATAGTGCATTTCTCAATAAAGAAAACAAGTCACTAGTAGCCTTTAAGTATAACTTCAACTCTTGTACACTTTTCATAGTTGTAAAAATAGTTTTTAAGTTCTTTAAGTTCTATCCCATATTTGTACAATGTTCCTCACTGATGAGGACTTTCAAGAATTTGAAGACCTCGGGGTGCCTGGGTGGCTCAGTCATTAAGCGTCTGCCTTCGGCTCAGGTCATGATCCCAGGGTCCTGGGATTGAGCCCCACATCGGGCTCCCTGCTCCGCCGGAAGTCTGCTTCTCCTTCTCCCCCTCCCCCTACTTGTGTTCCCTCTCTCGCTGTCTCTCTCTCTGTCAAATAAATAAATAAAATCTTAAAAAAAAATTTTTTTTAGAAAAAGAATTTGAAGACCTCATCCTCAAAAAGTTGGCATTTTGGCCATCTTTGGCATCACTTGGTATAAACAACTTATATTCTTGCAAGTAAGCTCAAGCTTTCACTTAAAAACCTCAAAAAGATTTATTTGGAATTCATATAAATTCATATTTAATATATTCCAAATTATTGGCTTTTTTGCTTTTTATAATTATAGAAGGTGAAAAAATAATAATCTTTTTCCACTAAGTATTATATAAATGGTCCCCTCCCTCCATCTCTTCTAGTTTATCCCCGCAAGCCAAGCCAATATTTCTTTCTCTGTGTGCTGTGACTTGAAAAAGTTTGGGCAATCATGCCCAGATTATCTTCCTCCCTTCCACTCTGCCTCTCTACAGCTGCCTCTGTTTGAGACTCCTGCCCTCCCTCCTTCTGGACACTCGGCAGCCAGCAGCTTGGTTTCTGCCTTGCTGTGGTAGGAAGGGCCTGTCCCTTGTGTGGCTCTCTCATTGTTCTGTACATTCATATCTTTTCTTCCTAATGACGTTGTACATTCTTTAAGTGTCATATCTATGGATACTTCTGGGTAATTCAGGTCCTTCAAAACTCTCAACAAGAATTACAAGACCCAAACTAATTCACCTAAAATTACAAAGTGGAGTTTATTTTCTTTCTATCTCCCTGTAAGGAGGTCTATCTATTCTATCTATCTGGTCACCTACCAACACATTCTGACTTTTCTTGTCTGCCTTTAGTGCTTGCATGAATTTCTACCGATTCTGCCGGGGGCACTTACTTGCCTTGGGGAAGATTAGGATTATTACACAGATATGCAAAAAGAAAGAACGAATCAATGTTAAGTGTTTGATATCCAAAATAGGATGTTTCTGTCCAGAGCAAGACTATTGAAAGCCAGACTTTGAAATAGAGGAAGTGTTTTCTGAGTTTCTTAAGCTCCTTTTAACGCATCAAACGCTGGGAGGCTTGAACGTTAGGCTTTTCTATAAGCCAAGGCTGTGATGCACGTGGGAAGTAGAAGATGCTGGTGCCTTTCGGTCCTGAGGATGTTGAATGAAGAGGCAGAGGTAGAGGAAGCCAGCACCAGGCACTTGAGTCCTGACTTCCCTCCTTGGATCAGCATCCCAGGATGTGGGGCCAGGTCTGGATGGGGCGAGGGGGATGCTGAAAGCTGAGGACGTTTATTATACCCTGTTCCCCATTTATTGGTCTCTTGGAAAAGAAGGAGAAATAAGATTGCATTCACAGGTTTCAAGTGAACGTGAATTTTCGGGGGGGGATACTATTCGACCTACTACAGAGGCAGAGGAGAAAAGAAAACTCTGAACATTCACCCCAAAGAGACTGAAAGGGGCTATTTCTTTAAAGATTTTTTTTTTTTTATTAGAGAGAGAGAGAGAGAGCATGAGAGGGGGGAAGGTCAGAGGGAGAAGCAGACTCCCCACTGAGCAGGGAGCACGATGTGGGACTCTATCCCGGGACTCCAGGATCATGACCTGAGACAAAGGCAGTCGCTTAACCAACTGAGCCACCCAGGCACCCCAGAAAGGGGCTATTTCAACCTGACAAGGCTGAGATGCCATGAACTGGCAAGTTTTAAATTGCCCTCCCGGACTCTGACCGCTACCCAACGGGATGGGGGCTCGTGAGGAAGATTACATGGTTATAGAAAATGAACAAGTTGGGGCACCTGGGTGGCTCAGTTGTTGAGCATCTGCCTTTGGCTCAGGTCATGATCCCAGGGTCCTGGGATCGAGCCCCACATCCAGCTCCCTGCTCAGCGGGAAGCCTGCTTCTCCCTCTCCCACTCCCCCTGCTTGTGTTCCCTCTCTCGCTGTGTCTCTCTCTGCCAAATAAATAAATAAAATCTTAAAAAAAAAAGAAAAGAAAAGAAAACGAACAAGTTACATTTTCCTATTTGTATCTGAGGAGTGTTAAGGTTAAAATCGCCACGTCACTATATCTGGCCAGCCACTGTTCCAAAGGGAAATAGAGAAACCGTACCAAATCACTGCAATCAAGGTAGACGATCACAAGCAAAAACAGTGCAGTTTGTGGGAGCACAGGATGGGGGAGGAAGGGAAGAAAATGATTGTACTAGAAACCTAGGTTTAAGAGGAACAATTACAATTCATCAAAAAGAACTGCTTCTTAGCCCCGAGTTTCTTGGCAACCAAGAAAAGAAAGGAAAGATGAAAGATTACAGGACCTTATTATTTAGTGCGAGGAAGCATACCATAATGCCACAAGATTAAAAAAATATTTTTAAAATACTGGATCTGAGAGGACTCTGTCATAAAGGGCATTTATAGAAGAAACAGACTATCATGAAATGTGATTTCTTTAATAGGAATGCTATAGGAAATTCAAGGACATTTTTCTTGTGATATTTCTTATATCTACCCTTAATGTAACTAATTTTAAACTAAGGGTATAATATCAATTTGAAGTTCTGAAGGCTTTTGTGTGAAAAGCTAGAATAATACATTCTGAGTATGTAACCCTCTGGGAAAAAAAAACTTTGAGAATCGAGGCATTGCATTGTCCCATGTGGTAGCCACTAGCCATGCAAGTTTACTTAAATTTAAATTTGAATTAATTAACGTAAAATAAAAATAAAAATCCAATTCATCTGTTACACTAGTCATAATTTGAAGACTCAGTGGCCACATGTAGCTAGTGGTTACTGTTTTAAACTGTGCAGAGAAATTTCCATCATTACAGAAAGTTCTATTGAACAGAGCCTAGAGGAATATATGGAGCTATCTTCTGGGCAAGAATTGTTTTGCAAACAATTCCGTATTGAGATTGTGAGAAGTATGTTATGATACAAAGTTTTAAATAAACTCGGGAAATATTGTAAAGGATTTTAAAGATAAATTTAATATTTTAATATTTATTTTAAATGTGATACTAAATGAATATACTAAATAAAAATTAAATAGAATGTTTAAATAAGATATTTCTCTTACCTAATATCATACACAAAAATTAACTCAAAATGGATCAGAGACCAAAAAAAAAAAAAAAGGAAAAAATCAAAGATCTAAATGTAAGACCTGAAACTATAAAATTTTTAGAAGAAAACATAGAGCAAAATCTTCATGAAACTGGATTTGACAACTTTTTTTTGATGTGACAGGAAAAGCACAGACGACAAAAGAGAAGAATAGGCAAATTGGTCTTTATCAAAATTAAAAGCTTTTGTGCAGCGAAGGACACTATCAACAGAGTAAAAAGTCAACCCACAGAATGGGAGAAAATATTTGCAAATCATATATCTGACAAGATATTAATATCCAGAATATATAAAGAACTCCTGACTCAACAACAACAAAAGAATCCAATTCAAAATGGGCCAAAGACTTGAATAGACATTTTTTTTTTTTTTGAGAGAGAGAGGGAGAGAGAATGCAAGTTGGGGGAGGGGCAGGAGGGGCAGAGAGAATCTTCAGCTGGCTCCAGGCCCAGTGCCGAGCCCAACACAGGGCTGGATCTCATGACCCTGAGATCATGACCTGAGCCGAAATCAAGAGTCAGATGCTTAATGGACTGAGCCACCCAGGCACCCCTCAGTGAGTTTTTTTTAAAATTTATTTATTTTTTATTTTTAAAGATTTTATTTATTTATTTGACAGAGAGAGACACAGCGAGAGAGGGAACACAAGCAGGGGCAGTGGGAGAGGGAGAAGCAGGCTTCCCGCCGAGCAGGGAGCCCGATGCGGGGCTTGATTCCAGGACCCTGGGATCATGACCTGAGCCGAAGGCAGACGCTTAACGACTGAGCCACCCAGGCGCCCCTGTGAGTTTAAACCCACATATAGATTCATGTTGCCACCACAACATCAGTATACGGAGTAGATCCATCACCCTTCAAACTCTCATGTGCCATACTTTTACAGTCATATTCTTCCCCTCCCCCAGCTCCTGCAACTACTGATTTGTCCTCTATCACTATAGTTTTGTCTTTTCCAGAGTGTCAAGGAAATAGAATCATGCAGTATATCACCTTTTGAGACTGACTTCTTTTATCTAGCATAATGCCTTTGAGATTCACCCAAGTTGTTATGTGTATCAATAGTCTGTTCCTTTTTATTGCTAAATAGTATTCTGTTGTGTGGATATACTACAATTTTAAAATCCATTTACCAGGTTAAGGATATTTGTTTCCAGTTTTTGGCAAATATGAATAGAATTGCTATAAACATCCACATCCAGGTTTTTTGGTGACCATACGTTTTCCTTTTTCTAAGATAAATACCCAGGGGTGGGATTACTGGGTTGTATGGTAAGTGCATGTTGAAAATAGACAACCAGCAAACCATTTCCCACTGGGGCTACGCTATTTTGCACTCCCACTGGAGGAGTGTCATTTGCTTCACATCCTTGTTAGCACTTGGTGTGTTACAAATATTTTTAAAGCGCCTGGCTGGTGCAAGGTGTTAGAGATAGAAAAGTAGGCAAGACATAATTCCTGCTCTTGAGGCATTTGTGATCAAGTTTATTAAAAGCCTACAGCAATCACTGCATCGGATCGCATATCCCCCTACACATTACTGAGTCGTTCTGCTCAAGCCAATGAAGTTTGTATGTGGAGATACAGAAGGAAGAAAGTAAAATACTTCCTAGCAAAAGAGGAACATTTTGTCATCATAACAATATACTCTGCTGTGAATGGCTTGACTCCATGATTAATACCGCCATATGTTGTTGCCTTTTTTTTTTATTGTCCTGATTGTGATGACATACCAACCATGATTTTGTAGTGGGCACAGACTATACACTATCAATTTCAAAAATATTTTTGTTTTTGGGCGCCTGGATGGCTCTGCCCGTTAAGTGTCCGACTCTTGATCTCAGCTCAGGTCTTGATCTCAGGGTTGTGAGTTCAAGCCCTGAGTTACTTAAAATTTTTTTGTTTTTTTTTTGTTTTTGACACTTGGAAAGCTGGTTCTTTTTTTCCTGGTCAAAATGGCTCTGTTATGAGAAGACTGACCTTCAGTTTAGAGTTTATTTCAAGATTAGTAGACATGAGGGGCGCCTGGGTGGCTCAGTTGGTTAAGCTTCTGCCTTTGGCTCAGGTCATGATCCCAGGGTGCTGGGATGGAGCCCCCAGCAGGGAACCTGCTTCTCCCTCTCCCACTCACCCTGCTTGTGCTCTCTGTCAAACAAATAAAATCTTAAAAAAAATACTTTAAAAAATTAGTAGGAATGAGTAAATATAAGAATAAACTTCCTCATGAGGGCAAATAGTTAATTTGATAAATATCATTAAGCTTGTCTTATCTATTCAGTAGAATATTCAGAATAGAATAACACATACAATAGTTCAACATGTACCTTGTCTAATTTGCTAAATTCTCTGATGTTTCTCAGAAGCATGGGCCAAAGTCGCTTTGTCCACTTGCGGTTAAGCTTTCTGCTTTCTTGGGTTTAGTATTATCTCTTCCCAAATGTTTTCTTTCAGGATGCAGACCCTTATAAGTGCTGGCTTTTTTTCTAGATGGAGTGGATTTCCTTCTTGGATGGGGTCCTTTCACCACCAGGGTTAAACTCAGGCACCTCTCTCTTATCTCCTTTGCTCATTGTAAACTGAGGGTTCTGGTCGCAAACACTGGCCATAAATGGCTGATTGTAAATTGATGGTCACCAGGCGGAGACCGGATTCTTTGTTTGATCTCTTCTGATTTCTGGAGGCTTCTTGCGAAACACGTGGTTTATACCAAGAGTTTTCCTTCCGAAAATAGTAATTTTTTGTAGTATTAATGAGGCCGTTCAGATTTAGGTATTGGAAACAGGTTTTTCTGATCTTCTGAATCTCTCTTTTTTTTTTTAAAGATTTTATTTATTTATTTGAGACAGAGAGAATGAGATACAGAGAGCATGAGAGGGAGGAGGGTCAGAGGGAGAAGCAGACTCCCCGCCGAGCAGGGAGCCTGATGTGGGACTCGATCCAGGGACTCCAGGATCATGACCTGAGCCACCCAGGCGCCCCCTTCTGAATCTCTTCTCAAGCAAAAACTAAACTCGAAACAGGCTGGAGAAAACACTTGTTCCTCGTTTCACGCTGACTGCAATGCTCGGTCAGGGCCTTTGGAGAGTGGTACACGGTCAGGGGTGGGGCTGAGCCGTGTCCCACGCACTCTTCAGCCTTTGGGAATGGGGTGGCCCTCGCCGTCCTTAGGAATTTCCTACTTGATTAGGCCATTGGTTCTCAAAGAACCAGCATCAGTGTCACCTAATCTGTGAACTGATAGGAAATGCAAATTCTCTGGCCCCCATCCCAACCTGCTAAATTGGAACATCTGGGAGTAGGGCCCCAGGGAAAGTTTAACAAGCTCTCCAGGTGATTCTTATGCATATTGATGTTTGACAATGACTAGTTTAGAGGTATCCGGTTTCTACAGACAAAATTGGTCTCTTAGAAAATTGTAACTTGGGTGTTGGCATCATCTCCATGGGAAAACAGTGTTTAAGAAGATAGGCCCTAAAGGAAACAGTCTTATATTTTAATCCTAGATCTACCGCTTAACAGCTGTGTGAATGTAGGCACGGTATTTATTCTCTCTAAGCCTCAAGTTTTTGTTTTATATCTCTGAAATAGGGAGGGTGAATATATGCTTTCAGTCCACAAACTCAGGCTCACCAAAAATAACTTCTTTTTTTGGAAACTGATCTTTATTGCTCTCTTGAGACTGCATTCTACCAGATGAAAAAAAACTCATCATTTTCGTTAATAAAGGCTAATTATTCAAGAAAGGAAATTTATTTTTTTAAAAAGATTTTATTTATTTATTTGACAGAGAGAGAGACAGCGAGAGAGGGAACACAAGAAGGTGGAGTGGGAGAGGGAGAAGCAGGCTTCCCGCTGAGCAAGGACCCCAATGCGGGGCTCATCCCAGGACCCCCATGACCTGAGCCGAAGGCAGACGCTTAACGACTGAGCCACCCAGACACCCAAGAAAGGAAATTTAATCATAGCACATTACTTGGCCACACATTGAAACAGGATTCCTGACATCAAAATAGTGTAAATAAAAAAATGCTGATTTAACTAAAACTTACGATATAAATTATTTTGGGATGTTGGGGGGTGGGAAAGTGGAGAGCTACCTGTTCATCTACTGTAAAAGGAAGTCAATAGAAAAATACCCAATATTGGGAAGTCATTATATAGCAGTACATAGTTTGGTAATAAGAAAATCAATGTAAGAATACGCTTAAGGAGTTGCAAGTTGTGACTCATGATTTGGGCTAGGGAAGAGTGGGGAGGAGTGTGGTAGAGGATTGCGGATTTTTGTTATAATTCTTTTCGGTCAAAATAAAAAAGAAATTACAGCTTTTCTGGCCAGTTATTTTCTTTGAGTTCCAAAAGTATACTTGGAAACTGAGAATAAACTTTTTCTTCTGCATTTCTGCTGGAACACCTTTCCGCTGAGGGGAGTGAGCATAGAATGTGCTCATTGCCACTAGATGGGGAGTGACATGGAGGAAGGAGCACAGGTGGATATTTGAAAGTGTTCTACCACATGGCGCTGGAGTGGGGGCCCCTGCCTCATATAGGCTGTGAAAATTTAAGGAGAGAATGCATGTAAAGTACTTGGCATGGTTCCTGGCATGTTGTAAAGATCCCATATCTGGGGCACCTGGGTGGCTCAGTCGTTAAGCATCTGCCTTCGGCTCAGGTCATGACCCCAGGGTCCTGGGATCGAGCCCCGCATCGGGCTCCCTGCTCGGCAAGAAGCCTGCTTTTCCTTCTCCCACTCCCCCTGCTTGTGTTCCTGCTCTTGCTATCTCTCTCTCTGTCAAATAAATAAATAAAAAAAAATCTAAAAAAAAAAAAAAGATCCCATATCTGTTGTTAGCTAGTAATGATGTTAATGTAATGATAAATCACCAGGAGAGCCTATCTAAAAAGAAGCTAGATTCTGCTTGACCCTACAGGTTGACAGAGTGGTTATTTCTTTTTTGTCAGAGGTCTGGACATCTTGAATGGATGTCTACAGTGATTTTAATCCCTGCTATTAGATACTGTAATAGATTCTAACTGGAGACTCACCAAGGGTAGAAATCAGCTTTCTTTTCTTTCTTTCTTTTTTTTTTTTTTTTTTTAAGATTTCATTTATTTATTTGACAGAGAGAGAGAGAGCACAAGCAGGGGGAGCAGCAGAGGGGGAAGCACGCTCCCCGCCGTGGGACTCCATCCCAGGACCCCGGGACCATGACCCGAGCTGAAGGCAGATGCTTAACCAACTGAGCCACCCAGATACCTGGCAATCAGCTTTCTTATTAGGTCCCTGGATCATTCATTCCTTCAGCTGTGTGTGGCCGAGAAAGCAGAGGTCAAAGGATTCTGAGATGCTCAGAAGATTAGAAATGCTATCCTGTGTGCCTCAAACTCTGCCACAGAAAGGATCCTGTTGGATTTCCCAAAGCGGTGATGAGCTCAGGGTTCACTGTTGCTTTTTCCTTCCTGTTCTTCCTCCTCCTAGCCCTTGCTAACATGGCATTGTCGCTGTACTTTGTTTACAACTCCCTTAGATAGAGCTATATGGACAAACTAGCTCTCTCTTCAGTCCTGGCTTGAAAAACAACAGTTCTTTTAGCCATTTGATATGTTGAAATGTTCTAAATACTTCGTGAATACAAACTACCTATAGAATCATTAGCAAAACGCCTCCTTACCTCTATTTGCCCAGGTAAGCTGTATACTCCTCAACCAGTACGACCAAACATTTTTTTTTTATAAAGATTTTATTTATTTATTTCAACGTGTTCAAAGAGAGAGGCACAGCGAGCGAGGGAACATAAAGGGGGTGGGGGGTGGGAGAGGGAGAAGCAGGCTTCCTGCTGAGTAGGGCTCCATGCGGGGCTCGATCCCAGGACCCTGGGATCATGACCTGAGCCGAAGGCAGACGCTTAACGACTGAGCCACCCAGGCGTCCCTAACAGAGCATTTCTTAAATGAAATATGGGTCAATTCAAGAACCAAGATGTCCCGAGACATATGTGAGATCCCAGGTCCTGGTCTGATTTTTACAAGACATCACAGGACTAGTCTCTCCTAATTCTTCTTTAATGCTGGGGAGGGTTGTCACCACTTTGCTGGCCATACGGGACCCAAATGCCCCTGCGGCCTGATTCCCTCATAGGCTCAGGAACCTCCTCACCCAGGGTCTTGCTTTTCATGTGTGGAGAAAAATCTCACATGCCCTGCTCTCTTTCCAGCCTCTAGCAAATGACTTCTTACGACCATGACAATTGAGCCTCAACCGCAGAACATTTGGGAGAGCGTATACACTAAGAACATTTTTCTAGCATGAAGGCGGAAATGTCAGGCAGGATTGTGTTAGGGCTGTGTTGACTGCTTTGTAAAACATCCGTCATTCGTGAGGCTTGATGTAGGAGAGATGTTTCCAGATGCCGCAGGAAGCAGAGCGGCCTCAAATGTGCCACTGGAACCCAACCTGGGAGCTGCTGGTGGCTTCGTGGCCCTGCTCAGTCCAGTTAGGCCTCTTGCTCCTCTTTTTTTTTTTTTTTTTGCTGGCATCTGGGCTTTCTGGCTTTTGACTCTGTGAAGGAGGAGCTCATTCCATGTTTGAGAGATACTAACATAAAACTGGGACATAAGCTTGAACGTATGCCCAGGAATAAACACGTGAAAGGGTAGAGAAACATGTTTCAAACTGGGAAGAAATCCTCTTTTCACAAATCTGTGCAGTTGATAAAAATAAAGCAACAGAAGAAGCAGAAAATATGAGAGTGAAAACCCAGAAAATGGGGCCCAATAGAGAATGCTCCACATGCCAAAAGTTTTAGGCAGTTTGGGAGTTGTTCTCATACTATTTCTCTTGCCCTGTTCTGTTTTTGAAAATGAGTGCCCTCCCATTTTTTGGGGGGACATCATAGAAGACACTAAGTCCAGGAAATATAACTTTGTTATGTATATTTCCTTCTAACCTTTAGATTTCTCTTACTTATCATAAACTAGCCAAAACTAAGAGATGATATTTTAAATTCTGAGCTTGTAACTCCATTGGTTATAAATTTAAAAAACACACCAAAAATCCAATAATGACTTGTAATGATATTAAATGCTACTTTTATATTTAATATATTAAACATAATGACTTTTTTTTTTTAGCAAAACAAATATTCATCAGGCTGAATTTATAGGCAATGGATATGTATAATTCTAAACTAATAAAGGGATTTCCAATGTGTCAAATGTCTAGAAAGACTATAAACATGAACCCAACAGAACCCTATGAACAGAACCCAACTTAATATTTGGTTTTAAGACTTTGTGGCTTAGCTGGTTTGAATTTAGAAGTATTTCTTTCTTTCCTTTTTTTTTTTTTTTTTAAAGATTTTACTTATTTATTTGAGATAAAGAGCATGAGAGAGCGAGCACAAGCTGGAGGGGGGCAGAAAGAGAGGGAGAAGCAGACTCCCCACGGAGCAGGGGGCCCCACACGGGACTCGATCCCAGGACCCTGGAATCATGACCTGAGCCGAAGGCAGATGCTCAACCGACTGAGCCACCCAGGTGCCCTGAATTTAGAAGTATTTCTGATAGAAGGAGTGATATCAGGCATGTATGGGTATTTAGGCCAGTCTATAAAATTCTATGTAGCTCATTTTTATGGTACCAACAGGAACAGAGGTATGAATTACCACTTACGACATTTTTTAATGAGCAAGTCTGTCCTGAGTTTTGACTAGGTTGGCCAAGATCACTGTTCCTCTAGGGAGAGTGGTTCTTCAGATGGGGGTGGAGTGTGGGGTTCACAAAGAACAAGCTCCCAACCCCTTCTGAGCTTGTAGGGGCGTAGCACTCCAGAGATTCTAGGTTTGGAGCTCTTGTAAATAGGTCCTTCTCAAGAACCTGGAAAGGACTGGGAAGGACTGGGACTGGCATGGGAGGTGATTGGACAGGGCTGCAGGCAGTGGGGTGTGGGGCTCAGGGGGTCTGTTTCCCTTGGTATCTGCAGCAACTACCCAGATCCCTGGGGAAATAATTTGATCTTTTCAATTGACTATTTCTGGGAATTTTTATTTCTAATGAAGAGTAAAATATTCAGCATCTGAACATTAGGCCAAAGCTAATTGTAATGCGCTTGTTAGAAAAAAAAAAAAAAAGTAAAATGCTCCCTGCCGTTTCATTAGGGCAAATTGGACCAAAATAGGGACTCTTACTCAGGAATTTTGGGCACTAGAGATAACCAACCCGGGCAACTCAGGCTAGGAGGTTTGGTGTATCAGAATTATTAAAGCTGTGTGACTTTACCCATGAAACAAAAAGATATATTTACCTGAAAGACCATTTCTGGTGCCATTTTAATATATCACAGAAACAAGAGTTTCGGGCATGTAGTTCTGATAAAATGGCACTAAATCTACGAAGGCTTTGAAAGGGAATTTAGAGTCAAACGTGTGTAGCCCTGGGTTTCCTGTGTTGTCAAGGTAACCAGAGCCTTCTTTTTCTTGGTAACTTGAACCTGCCAAACCAACATCAGACACCTCATGCGCTACCTAATCAGCCACCTGCCACTGAGTTATTTTTCTGTGGGTCGAGTAGCCTAAAGGCCCCGTTTCTCCTCGTCTTCTCTGCCTTCCAACCTTGTTTGGTTGGACCTGCGTTTAGAGAAAGCACTCCATAGTCACTTTCGTGAAGTTGCAGGGCTAGACTAGGTCTTTAAGCTCTTAGGAAAAAGTACAACTATTTAAGACGTTCGCCTGGGCTCTGTGGCAAGTGCCCAATCCAGACACTTATCCTTTGCCCTGAGAGGACTTTAGAAAAAAACGTGGGAATACTTACTTGTTTGGCTTTCTCCCAACTGCTGTCGACGTTGACATAATGCAAGGCTAGCCCACGTGGTATTATACCTGAAAGTTGAGACTCTGGTTCCCAGAGTTCCCAGCGTTCAGGGACTCTGCCCGCTCCTGCCTGGGATACGGGGCTGAAGACGAGTTAGTCTTTGTGCTCAGGGTTTATAAACGACTGGAGGGTCTAAGACAGAAAACACAACCGTAAATGAAGGTGGTATATATTAGAGTCATCAGGGGGTATGAAGATATGAAGAAAATGCTGCATGAGCTCCAAGGAAGAGGAGACATTAGTTGGATGCAGGTAGCCTGAAGGCTTCGTGGAAGATGTGGTATTTGAAACAGGCTTTGACAGAATTTCTATAATGGATTTTTTTCGAGGAGGGCTTTCAAAAAGCAAGGTAAAGAAGGACCCACAAAACGGGCAAGTTCAAGGATATAAATGGAGAAGTGTTTAGGCTCAGGCTCCAGGCTGCTGCATTCTACTGTGTGACCTTGACTGAGTCATTAACCTCTCTGGGCATTGGTCCTCTATCTGTAAAGGGGAGCGATAACAATAGCACCTCATTGGGATAGTTGTGACGATTAAATCATTTAAAATGTGTGAACTTGAGGGGAAGGGGGTGGGAGGATGGGTTAGCCTGGTGATGGGTATTAAAGAGGGCACGTTCTGCATGGAGCACTGGGTGTTATATGCAAACAATGAATCATGGAACACTACATCAAAAACTAGTGATGTAATGTATGGTGATTAACATAACAATAAAAAAATAAAATGTGTAAACTCTTGGATCTGTTCCTGATTTATAGTAAGCGCTTTAAAAGTGTTAGCTATTGTTTTTGCTGTTAGTGGAGTATAGTAGGAGGTGTAGTGCTTATGAGACCAGAGTTTTGGGTTCATTTTGTGGCCCCAAATATATCAGATTTAAGTTTTATTTAATTTAATAAGCAGTGGGGGAGTCATCATCAGAGGTTTTTTTTTAATTTTAATTTTTTAAATTAATTAAAGTAGGTAAGTAACAGCACCAGAACGACAGAACATCAGGAAGGAACAACACTGTAAAATTCAGTCGTTAAACATGTGGTATAGTCTTTTTTGGTTATATTTCCAGCCATAGCCCCAAAGTGCTAAGCATGTTAACTTTTCCCTTCGGTGACTGAGACTGTGAATTAATTTGATACAAAACACCTGTAGAAAGAATTACTGAATGCTAATCTTGTACAAGTGGAGAGAAAATCGATTCGGAGAGGAACAACTTCTATTTTCTCATATAAATAAAGACTATGGGGGCTATGAATGTCAAAGCTGGTAGCCTTGAACCCTTCTCTACCATAAGGGGCTACAAGCCTGTGCAATATATCATTAAAAAAACAAGTCATTTCTTTTCCATTTTGTAATATGTTCTGGGAGGTTTGACTGATGACCTATATTTCAGGACGCATGAATGATTTCCACATCTCAGATGAGATAGGTATGTCATAAATCAATACATGATGTAGTAAAACACTTTTTTCTGCCTTGACACAGCCTTGATCCCTAATTATAGGTGAGAACAAGGTAAATATTGTTTTTTTAACAGCGAGCAATCTGTAAGAATTTTATTGACCCAAAATGTTTTTATTTGCCACTCTCAGCTCATAGATGCTGGTTAATCTACTGCCTCGAATTGCTTAGGCTCCTTCACATTCACTTTTTGGAGAACAGTTGTCCAGTTCTAAGAACATTCGTGCTTCCGGTTCTTCTGACCCCTGGATGCATTTTTTGTGACCTCTCGGTGGCCCTTCTTTGATCTCCGTAAGTCCGCTCCTTTCTCTCTGATCCGGAGGCCTCGGGTGCTGGTTTTATCTCCCGGCTAAGCTTGTTTTGGCCTGTTTCAGAGGAAGCCCGCCGCTCCATGTCGCCTCCCTTCAGACAAATCAATGACTTTCAAGTGTTCTGAGACTAAGGGAGAATATTGTAAGGGACAGGTCACCGAGGGGCTCCCATGGATGCCGCTCTCTTCTCTGGAGCCATGGAAGCTATTTGGTCTCCATTAAGGAAGCTAGGTAGATTTGTGATCCCCGTTTGCTGAGGTTATCTCGGAGCTGGACAAAAAGGTAGGCTGGAGGAGAGAGAAGGGGATTATGAGCATGCCAATACTTAATTATGTAGGGGAGGAACAATATCTTTTTCCTTCTCCCCTTCTAGATTCTCAGCTGGGTCTCTGTAACAACAGACAGATGAGTGAGAAAAGAGCACACAAATTTACTTAATGTCACTTTTATGTGACGTGGGAGCCTTTATAAGGGAAGGAAGACCCAAAGAAGAGGTAAGCCTGTGTGTTTTCACCCTAGGTTTGATGAAGAGTGGAAAGCTGTGGAAAAACATGATAGGACAGAGGAGATGAGCTAAGTGTAGTGAATTGGAGACACTTGGCAAGGCCTGTATATTCGGATTCTTCTGGGCATCCCTCCATCTTGGAGATAAGATGCTCCCTTCCTCTGGTGTAGGGAGGGCACCTTCCATGAGGGTCTTATGACCCAATTCAGGGGAAGATCAGAGAGTCTTTCCTGCATCTGCCATTTCTCAATTCTTTCAGCTTAAAATATTCAATAGGCTAGGGTACCATATTTTGGAGTGGTGTGTCCTGAAGCCCATTAATGAGAATGGTTTGATTTCTCTGAATCCAAACCACTATGGCATTGGAAAGTCAAATCCATTCACACCCCTCAAGAGAGCTTTCCTTGTATCTCCAACCCTAAAATGAATATTTTCCCAGATTGTTTAGCTTCTTTGCAAATATATGCTTATGCCAGATGGATGTTAAGATGGAAGGGTCCTTCTTAAATTATAAGCGGTAAAGATCAAAGGACCAAACACACTCTTAAAATTCTGAGCAGTGTGTCAGGAGTTTGGAGCAAGTTGAAATATGTAGGGGCGATAGGAAGAAATGGTGCTGTCCCTGCTGGAAAGAGTTCTGAAGCCCAGCAAGCTCAGAGATATCTGGATGGAAGAGTGTTTTATCGACACCCCTAATAGGTGACTTTTTTTGTTTTGAAATAATTATAGATTCAAATGAGGTTGCAAAAATAGTACATAGAGTTTTGCGTGCTTTTCGTCCACTTTACTCCAATGGTGATGTCTTATGTAACTGTAGTACAGTATCTAGGAGGTAGATGTAGTAGGTGACACTTTCTTCCATTTTTAATTGTGGCAAAAGCACATGAAAGCATTAATTTTCTTCCATTTTTTAATTGTGGCAAAAGCACATGAAACTTACCACCTTGACCATGTTGAAGTGTACCATTCTGTGGCATTAAGTGCATTTCATATTGCTGTACAACCAGGTAACTCCAGAGCTCTTTCATCTTGCACAACTGCAACTCTGTGCCCATTAAACACTAACTCCCCATTTCCCCTCCACTAGACACTGGCAACCATCATTCTACTTTCTGTCTCTGAATTTGACTACTCTGGCTACCTCCCGTGACTGGACTCATGCAGGATGTACTGGTCTTCTTGGGACTGGCTCATTGCACTTAGCATAATGTCCTGAAGTTTCCGCCATGTTGTAGCAGGTGCCAGAATTTCCTCCCTTTCTAAGGCTGAATATTATCCCATTGTATGTATGTGCCACAGTTTGTTTACCCATTCATCCATCAAGGCTTGGGTGGCTTCCTTTGTGAATAATGCTGCTATGAACATGGGTGTACAAATATCTTCTTGAGGCTTTGCTTTCAGTTCTTCTGGATATACACCAACAAGTGGAATTGCTGGAAGTTGGTGACTTTAAATCTGCACTTTGCGTGTTTCTTCTAAGTCTGGGAGCTCCGAGTCATTACCAGCTCCCAGAAGCCACTGCTTTTAAATTGTCCATCTTCCCCCAGCCCCCACAATATCCCCACTTTCCTGGCTGTCAAGCTTAGATTTCCCATCAGGGAAACCACTTTCTTGCATATTCTTTCAGCTCCTCTGTAGGACATCAACCCCGCCTTTATCTCATATCAAATTTCAGCTTCTGTACCATATTTTCTGTTCTCGTTGGCAGACCAAACTCTTCAAACACTTTTTTTGGGGGGGATCCAGAGATCCTATGCTCTTTGGGGTTCCTCCTACCACATCGGTTGGCCCATTTGTTCTTGATAGCTCTTCTTCTTTTTTTTTTTTAAAGATTTTATTTATTTATTTGAGAGAGCGAGAATGAGAGAGAGAGAGAGAGCACATGAGGGGGGGAGGGTCAGAGGGAGAAGCAGACTTCCTGCTGAGCAGCGACCCCGATGCGGGACTTGATCCTGGGACTCCAGGATCATGACCTGAGCCGAAGGCAGTCGCTCAACCAACTGAGCCACCCAGGCGCCCCTTGATAGCTCTTCTTCTTATGGCCGATCCTTATTCTTCAGACCCTTCTCTTCTTGGTCTACACCTTCTCTCTGGAAGGTCTTTTCTAGCCCCAATGTTATAATGACTCCTAAGTTCTGGTGAATCTCATATTTTTCTCCAATTCCGACTCCTTCCTTGAACTCCAGATTTAAATATCCCGCTGCCAGCTCACCATCTCTTGGATCAAATAAGCATCTCAAACTTAATTTGTTTGAAATAGAATTATTGACTTTCTCACCTAAACTGCCACCCCACCCTGGTTTTAGCTTCCTCAGCAAATGACACCCCAGTTCGCATAGTTGCTCAGGCCTAAAATCTAGGAGTTGCTCTTCATTCCTGTTTTTCCTTCATAACCCACGTTTCCCACGTTCAGTTGTTCATCGAGTGCTCTTGGCTCCATCTTCAAAATATACCCTGAATACGGCCACTTTTCCCTTCCTCTACCCCATCATTCCAATCTGAGCCATAGTCATCTCCCCTTCATATAAAGACATCAGTGATTGTTTAAAACTGTGGGTCAAGATCGAGTCACCCTCCTGATCAAAATCCCTTAAAGGCATCCTAGAACACAACATCAAATCCAAGTGCCGTCGTGCCGGTTAGAGACCCACATGGTCTAGTCGCTACTTTGCTCTCTGAACCCCATTTCCCCATTCTCTTTGTCTGCCCTTGCGGGTCACACTGGCTGGATTTCTGTTCCTTGAACTTGGCAAATTTGTTCTGCCTCAAGGCTTTTACTTTCTCTTCAGAAGAGGCTTTCTCCAGACCCTCTAGAGCTTGCTCATTTGCATCATGGAACTCACCACACCTATGTTCTGTCCTGACTCTAATATCACTCCCCCCACCACACACTCTATCTGTGTATCCTCTTTCATTGTTCTTTTTATTTTTTACAAGTTTGTATTTAAATTCCAGCTAGCATAACATACAGTGTTATGAGTTTCAGGTGTACAATATAGCGATTCAACACTTCCTTACATCACCCAGTGCTCAACATGAGAAGTGCGCTTCATAATCCCCATCACCTGTTTCCTCCTTCACCCCACCCACCTCCCCTCTTACCCTCTTTTATTGTTCTTTACAGCCAATACCTCTGTAATAAATAATATATTTTATTATTTGTATAAAAAAAAAAAGAAGAGCTATCAAGAACAAATGGGCCAACCGATGTGGTAGGAGGAACCCCAAAGTGCCTGTCTCCTCCACTAGGATGTGAGTTCTGTGAAGGCAGCTCTTCTGTCCATCTTGCTCATCACTGCATCCACCCAGTCGTGGCAGCTGCAAAGTGAGTTCTCAATAAAAATGAATGAATAGGGCGCCTGGGTGGCTCAGTTGTTAAGCGTCTGCCTTCGGCTCAGGTCATGGTCCCAGGGTCCTGGGATCGAGCCCCATGTCAGGCTCCCTGCTCTGCGGGAAGCCTGCTTCTCCCTCTCCCACTCCCCCTGCTTGTGTTCCTGCTCTCGCTATCAATCTGTTAAATAAATAAATAAAATCTTTAAAAAAAATGAATGAATAAATAAACCTGTGCCTTTCTGCCTTTAGCAGTGCATTATTTTGAATCAACCAATTTCCCTTTGTTCAATGGATCCCACTTCATTTGGACCGAAAACATAAAATAAAGCCGCATTTTAATACTTTCACTTTGTGTGATGAAGAAGAAATCAGCTTGCATGGGGATTGCCTTGGTTTCTTAACACTAGTGACTGTTGGTTTCCAGTTTGCAGACGGTCTTTTTTTTTTTTTTTAAATCTTATTTATTTATTTGACAGAGAGAGCAAGAGAGCACAAGGGGGGAGCAGGAGAAGGAGAGGGAGAAGCAGGCTTCCCGCTGAGCAGGGAGCCCGATCCGGGGCTCGATCCCAGGACCCTGAGATCGTGACCTGAGCTGAAGGCAGACTCTTAACGACTGAGCCACCCAGGTGCCTCAAGATTTTATTTATTTGAGAGAGAGAGCATGAGTGGTGGGGAGAGGCAGAGGGAGAAGCAGATTCCCCGCTGAGCAGGGAGCCTGATGTGGGGCTTGATCCCAGGACCCCGGGATCATGACCTGAGCTGAAGGCAGATGCTCAACCATCTGAGCCACCCAGGCGCCCCCGGTTTGCAGACAATCTTAAGTTTAAAATTCAAATGGCGTTGAAGTGGCTTCTCTCAGTACAAGAGGGACAGGAAGGGGATCTAAGAAAGTGAGATTGTTGACACATTCAGCCTTGAAACCACCACTCTCTTCACCATAATTTAAGTTTTAATAAACCACGTCAAAAGCTCAGAACCACAACATGGAAAGGAAACCAATGTTTTCTTTTCCTTTTTTTTCTTTTCCTTTTCTTAAAGTGAGCGGTTACTGTATCCCAGGTAATGTGCTTTCGTATGCACACTCAGTTCATTTTTATGACTGTGTTCTAGAAAGGGTATTTATTACTCTTTGTCGAGATAAGGAAATCAAGAATTCGAGAATGTTGTGCTTGCCGTAGGTCACAGTAAAATGCAGCCCAGGTTTGGGAGTGGCCTGACTCACTTCTTATTTATTTATTTATTTTTAAAGATTTTATTTATTTGAGAGAGAATGAGATAGAGAGAGAGAGCATGAGAGGGAGGAGGGTCAGAGGGAGAAGCAGACTCCCTG
>NW_023270453.1:1748663-1755116 GCF_011800145.1 Mirounga leonina
GAGAGCATGAGAGGGAGGAGGGTCAGAGGGAGAAGCAGACTCCCTGCAGAGCAGGGAGTCCGATGCGGGACTCGATCCCGGGACTCCAGGGACTCCAGGATCATGACCTGAGCCGAAGGCAGTCGCTTAACCAACTGAGCCACCCAGGCGCCCTGACTCACTTCTTTCTATCTCCTCACACTGCCTCCCATGGGGAAAACAAGGGTGAGAATCTCATAGGTATATCTGAGTTATTTTTATGGGCTATCAAAATTCCAATTTAAAAATGAAATGGAATGTTTGCATCTAAAAATGCCACAGCAGGGATCTCTAACCCAAGAGATGGAATTAGCTGATGAGCCATGAACTGGAGAAAGAAGAGTGGATTCATTTTGAAAAACATTGTCTGCCGAGTGCATTTGCAGAGAGGCCGTCCCAGGCAGAACGATGGGCTGTGTAACGTGGGTTCGATGGAAAAGGGAAGGTTCCTGCTCCGAACAATTTCTGATAATGTCAGGCCGCTGGACGAGGTTCAGGATGCGCTGGTCAGGGTGACCCCCCGCCAGGCTCTGTGCTGGCCCGTATTAGCCCCATTTTACACATGAAGGTACATGACATGCTTAAGGTTACCAGCTGGTGTGTTACGGAGATATGACTGAAAACCAGGTCCATCTGCTCCTCTCTACACCTCATGCATTTGGATAGATCCCCTTCACCTGACTCGAGACACAAAGAATAGAAATGAAATGACTGGGAGTAAAACCATGTAAAACAACACCGCTTACTCCCCAGCGGTAATATGAGAGCCGAGAGGGTTCCAGTAAATGGTACAATCAGGTGTGGTTAACTCCCCAGCAGGCAGTTGTCAAAAGTAGTATCATTTTCTTAAAAGTTCTATAATTTGGAGAAAGTACTAATTCATTTTGGTCTATTTCTTTCTTCCTTTTTTTTTTTTTTACATTATTCCCAATCGGTGAAACTTTATTATATTGTGATATGGTACGGTCTAAGTCAAGATAGATTAGGCTGTGCTGTGATAACAAACAGTCCCAAATCTTAGTGGTCCAAAGCAACAAAAGTTTTTTTTTCCCTTGAGTTGAAGGGGGGGTGGGTTGTCTCCCTGGGTTGGTGGGGGACTCTGCTTCATGTTGTCCCTGTCTCCACTCTGGGAAGCAGACTATGACAGAGGGAAAAGAGAGTTCTGGAGGGTCTCACACTTCACTTCCATGGGCCATTACAAGCTATTGCGTCCCACCAGACACAAGGGCTGTAGAAAGTGCAGACAGCTAGAAATATTCCAAGAGCCAAGACTATCACTACCACAGGCCTGAAGGTAGGGGAAAAGTTTCATTTTTTTCCCCAAAGATTTTATTTATTTATTTGAGAGAGAGAGAATGAGCGGGGGAGGGAGTGTGCAGAGGGAGAAGCAGACTCTCCGCTGGAGCAGGGAGCCAGACGTGGGACTCGATCCCAGGACCCTGGGATCATGACCTGAGCCAAAGGCAGACGCTTAACCGACTGAGCCACCCAGGTGCCCCTAGGGGAAAAGTTTCGTGATGTGAAATTACTGTGTATCTTGAATATAAAAGTATCTAGTATGATTATGTTTCAGAAATTATACTTCTGGAAAATATGATAAGATTCAGGTTAGATGTGTGATGACTGTATTTAATTTTTGAAAATTATTTTGTTTTGCATTGATCACTTAGAAGTGGTTTTTAAAAATCATTTTGCTTTTCCTTCGATTCTAATTTTATTCATTTATTTAATTTTTAAAAAAAGATTTTATTTATTTATTTGACAGAGAGACAGCAGGAGAGGGAACACAAGCAGGGGGAATGTGAGAGGGAGAAACAGGCTTCCTGCTGAGCAGAGAACCCGATGTGGGGCTCGATCCCAGGACTCTGGGAGAGGCAGATGCTTAACGACTGAGCCACTCAGGCACCGCTCGATTCTAATTTTAAAAACTGTACCAGCTCTATACCCATGTGTAGAGAGTAACCCACTTGGAAGGTAGGTTCGAGAATCAGCAAGATGGTGTCTGACTGTCTTTGGCCAATTCGAAGGAATATTCATTAAAGACCCTGGATTATTGGTGCTAACTTCAAGGAAGCAGAGTAAAACAGAATACCCTTTCGAGATGAGAATGTTATCATTCTCCGCTTTCCTAATTCCCGTTCTCAAAATCCAAACATTCCAGAACCACCTTTAAAAAATTTAAATGTCTACTTTAAGAATCAGTGCTTATCCCAAGATTGTGCACCTTACCACGTACATTTTTACCATAGCTCTCTCTCAAGGGGTCCTGGTAAAGCAAGAGCTTCTGAGTGACCTCAGTGATACTTGAGTACTGTGCAATGTTTGACAAAATAAAATGTACTTTGGAAAAGCTTATAGCTTTTCTCTGACCCAGGGGAGATGGTTTATAGCCAGACAGGGTGAAAAGTCAAACATTTCCGAGAGAAAGTTTCCTTAGGCCAGGAGACCACTTCCGGTGATCACGAGGAGAATCAACATTTCCATATAAAATTAATGTTCATCACCTTTAAATTAGAAATGTGCCATATGGCATTTTTTTTCTAAGGAGAGAATATATAAGTAAGTCATGATCTAATGCTAAACCTCCTGAAATTTTGTCTTTCAATAGACAGACAATAGACGTGAAATAAGGAATTAGCTGAATGGAGGTTAGGAGGAGGTCCTGAAAATGTCTCTAGGGGAGAGAGGATGCACTGAAATGAAGAAACCGTCCCATAACTAGGTTTTTAAGTTCACCGATTAGAACATTTCCAACTGGAAACAACAACAAAAATTACACTTAAACCTAGCCACCCAGCGAACAGCAAAAGAGTCGTTAGTGATTGGAAATTTCAGCTGTTTTGTAGGGCAAATATTAAGAATTAAATTGGGTGAAATCTTATCTGTGAGATTCCGGGCTGGGGGAGGGGGGAGGAATGCATATTTTAAGAAAACAGTAGTGATTTGGCCGGGTTAGAAATTTTAGGTTTAGTAGCAATAAGGTATTAGTGACAAAAAAAGAAAAAATATATATAGTTTTTAAAATTCTATCAACCAATGGCAACAATTAACCAGTAGATTTCATAGGAGAAAATGAGACTTGAAGAGTCAAAATAAAGCAAACAAAATGAAGCAAAATCTGGAGTTGGAATGAATTATTCTCTAAGATTTCAAAACAGTGGAAGTGAAACTTAGACCAAATCATTAAACGTTGCAAAAGCCCCTCATATAACTCAACTGGAAAAGGTAAACTTCAAAATAAGATACTGGTCCAAAAAAAAAAAAAAAGATCCTGGTGTAAAACCTGTTGAGGTGAGCAGGGCAGAGCTCCCCGCATCCCATGCAGGCTCCCCAGCTCCCCGTGCGGTTCTCTGGACAGCTCGGAGGCAAGGCTGGCTACCTCCTTCCCTGGGGGGCTTCATCCATCACCAGCCCCCCTCCCACGAGCAACCCCTGGGGGGCTCCTAGGTCTGAATGTTTACACGCCAAGTGAGAGAGGATAGAATTCAGGAAAGTCACAGTGTTTGGAAATGTAAACACCCAATTCTCAGATAAAACTTGCCACAATTTTGTTTAAAAAATAAGAAGAAATCATGCATCTGTAGTGCTCCCCCCCCCCCCCCCCCCCCGTAAATTCAAGAGCAATGGGAGCTGACAGGCATATGGTCTGGCAGGCTGTGGTTGCAGGGAGCTTAGTTCTCAGGACCATAAGGGAGCTCATTTATATCAGTGATTTTTTTTTAATGCCAAAACGAGGATATTTGAGACAAAAACAATGATAGAATGGTAAGAGGCTAGGAGTACAGATAAGTTTACCTACTTTAATGCTCCTAAATCCCACTAGGTTGTAACTCCTAACAAACACAGTTTAGTAGCACAAGTTCTAGTTTTTAAATCTGTCCTGACTACTTTGTAATTTACACAGCCCTCGGTTATAAAATATAGAAATTTTATTTATGACTTGTAGTCAGTACTTTCTCCTCTCACTCCATTCCCAACCTCCCTGAAGACACACCCACAACCTACATCCTTAGACAGTTTTCCTTTTTTAACAAACCAAAGACGGATGCAGATATCTTTTTAACCTGACCACACACTCCTAATTTTCAGTTGGGATTTTAATCCCTACTTAACCAAGAGAACATTTATTTACTTGTGTAACAGGCAAGGTCACCAAACATTTAGGTGTTTTCTTCATGTCGTGGCAAAGGAAATGGGAAAGACAGCCTTATAATAATGGCTTCTGTTTGCTGAAAATCTCTTTTGTGGCAGAATTGTCACAAATACCACGAACCCTCATCAATCCCATAGAGTAGGTATTCTTAAGCTCATTTTACAGGTGAGAACTGAGGTTCTGAGCAGCTAAGTACCTTATCTGGGATCATACAGCCGGTAACTAGCAGAGCCTGGATTTGAATCCTCAATTGCATGATGCCCCAAACCTGCATTTTTCCAACATCAGGGTTCTATCAAGCTTCAGAGTTTTCAGGTTAACGGAAGGCAGTTTGCATTTAGAACTTGCTGGCCTCCCTAGCATTACCTGGGAGAGCTGTTCACCACCCTTAAATAAATAAATAGCCGCTACTCCTCACACCAGAGCACGCCATATAGAGTTACTTGCGAGGAGCAGCTTCTTTGCAAATCCATGCCTGTAATCTGGAGGTTGTCCCTTGTGACTTTTCACTGGGGGGCTCATGTTTGGTTTGTTTTCTCTGTCCCTAGCCATGGCTGGCCTCTTACCTCTCCATTTGGTAGGAACTTCTAGCACTTCTTTCTAGGACTTCTCAAGTACATTTTGTATCCCCTTCACCAGCTTTGAGGGGGATACCAGCTTCTCTGGGTGCTGCACAAAGTACTCCTCAACAACTGTGAGTACACCAGAGCCGGGGAAGCTAATGAGGCTTACTCAGGACCCCATGCGAATGACCCCGTCCCAGGGGCATGGTGTTCATATGGCAGTCGTTTTAGTAAAATGAGCAAAAGTAAGATGTTCCAATTGCAGGTGGTTAGGACTGTTGTGTCTTTCTCTGCCGACGTCTTGTCATACTTACCCTCAAGTTAGAGTGGCCGCATTTTTGGGGTCTGGCTCACGGAAGTTGAGTTGGGGGGTACATTTAGGTGGCGTTTGGCGGGACGTAGTTGCGTGGTTTGGGGTCACTCTACAGACACGCTGTGGCTGGCTGTCCAGTGAGGAATGTGTTTCCTACCCGCTGTGGTGACTTGTCTGGAATTGTGAGTTGAAGGTGGAGGGCCAGAGACTGGGTTGTGAGATGAGTCTGTCCCATGGTGCTGGCACTTCCAGGAGGTGGGGGTGGGGGTGGGGGGGAAGCAAGTGGAGCCAACAGCTCACCTGTGAAAAATATTACAGTGGAGGGTTGGCTGGCTCAAAAACAGATGATTTCATTTTCCTGGATTTTGTGATATGTGTGGTATTTGTCAACTTTTAAAGATTTGTTACTAGTTGCGAATTCTTTTCTCATCCTAAATAAATATTTTTGTGCTACGTTTTGCATTCATGATTTTCTTTTTCTTTTTTTTTTTTAAAGATTTTATTTATTTATTTGACAGAGAGAGACACAGCGAGAGAGGGAACACAAGCAGGGGGAGTGGGAGAGGGAGAAGCAGGCTTCCCGCCGAGCAGGGAGCCCGATGTGGGACTCGATCCCAGGACCCTGGGATCATGACCTGAGCCGAAGGCAGTTGCTCAACTGACTGAGCCACCCAGGCGCCCCATGATTTTCTTTTTCTTAAGGGAACCGCCCCCCCCAATTATACAAGCTTTGGGCCTGCTAAAAATTAAGTCCCATCCCTTACATTTGGTGGACGTTCTTTTCCAGAGTCTCCTGAAGTGAATTTCAGGGAGGGAAGGAGG
The DNA here is from genome assembly GCF_011800145.1 of Mirounga leonina. Lineage (NCBI taxonomy): Eukaryota > Metazoa > Chordata > Mammalia > Carnivora > Phocidae > Mirounga > Mirounga leonina. The sequence goes on from NW_023270453.1 coordinate 1,754,533, forward strand.
AAGGAAGGAAGGAAGGAAAGGGAAAGAAAGATACCTAATTAAAATAATTTAACACCAGTATACATTCTTAATTTGTGCAGATCTAACCAAATCTGATGTGAGGTAAGAACAGAGAAACGGAAACTTCATTTTAATTATTTAGGTCTCACCTTCAAGTTGTGGTGATTAAGAGTGTGGCCAAGTGGCCAGTGTCATCTCTTCATGGGGTTGGAGGTATCAGGGTAGGATGTGGTGAGGTGGCCCAGGAGTGTGGGGTGGGTGTGGGGATCAGCTTCACTGCCACTCATGGCTGGGGAAGGGAACCAGATCCGACGAGATGGGCCAGGGGCTAGTGGGTACCTCCTTCAAAGTCTCTCTTTCTTCCCTCCCTCTCTCTCTCTCTCTTTCTTTCCCTTTCCTTCCTTCCTTCCTTCCTCCTTCCCTCCCGTCCTCCTTCCCTCCCTCTCTTTCTCTTTCTCTTTTCCTTTCTTTCTTTCTTTCTTTCTTTCTTTCTTTCTTTCTTTCTTTCTTTCTTTCCTTCCTTCCTTCCTTCCTTCCTTCCTTCCTTCCTTCCTTCCTTCCTTCCTTCCTTCCTTCCTTCCTTC
>NW_023270453.1:1755126-1789328 GCF_011800145.1 Mirounga leonina
TTCCTTCCTTCCTTCCTTCCTTCCTTCCTTCCTTCCTTCCTTCCTTCAACACAGGATGTTCTCAAAGAATCTAATGCTACAGGTCAAACCTAAAGATATCAACAGAGGTTAATTCTGAGCGAGTGAATTAGAAGTGAATTTCATTTTTTTCCTTTTTACATATATACTTTCCGATCTCTCTGTAAATAGAATGCAAGCAATAAGAGAAAGAAGCATGCGAGGACCCCCTTCCCCCACCGCACCCACAACCATGTGTGTGTGTGTGTATGTGTGTGTGTGTGTGTGTGAGTGATTTTACTGCGGAGATAATTTCCCTTCCCTGCCTCTTTTCCTTAAAATAAATGCATAAAGGCTCACTAGTGTCTTCATAACTCTCTGGGAACTTCAGAGAATGCCTTATTTCAGACCTTTTAAAACTGTGTGCAAGATATACATTTTTAATTTGAGAAAACCTACAATAGGAAGCAATTTTCTTTGCCTTCGACTTCTCGTGTGTGAATGTGAGATCTATGTGAAGGGGAAGTCCATGGGTAAATTACCAATTAACTGTTGAGAACTGAAGAACATGGACGTGGAAGTTAGTATCTAATTACCTGTCTATAGCATTGCCATTCAAGACCCGAAACTGCCGAGTTTTATAATTGTGGGGAAAATCTGTTCCCGCACGGCGTTGATGTTTTTATGAAAGTCCCCGAGAGCTGGCTTGGCTGCTTGCAAGGACGCAGTCTGCCTTTACTTCGCCAGTGGTGAGGCTGCGCCGGGCTGGCCCGTCCTTTGGGCACAGGACATAGGCACCAGGCAGATATATAATGGGGAGATATTTCAGTAGTTCTTTTAAAGACCGAAATATTTAGAGTAAAAATGGGGTAATTTATTTCAAATATAAGCTGAATTCCTATTACAGTAAACTGTTTCTAGGATTTTCTTTATTTACCCTCTGCTTTTCAGGCCGCCCCAGGCCTTCTTCTGCCCTCGCTTTGTGCCTCAGGACATTCTCATTGCAAGGTCCTTAGAGTCCTGGCTACATGGCTCATTAACACTTCCTGTCCTGGCTACTTGTCAGTGTCCCGGCCGGTTTCCTTGCAGGCTCTCTGGTTAGCCCTGGAACTGCGCGCCGTAGGCATCCAGATAGAGTTGTTTCCAGTATGCATTGCACGGATAAAGTCCTTGAGGATGGAGCACAAGGTTCTCCCCGCAACCCCTCCCCCCGCCATGCTCCCCTCCCCACTCCCTTCCTTCAGCCAGCCCCACCTCTCCATCTGTGTCTAATCCCCTCCAAGGTCCGCTTTCTCTGGGTGCCGGCTGGATTGCGACTGGGCACTAGGCGTCTGGCTTTCTGCAAGGAGCCATATCAGTTTGCAACCGAACCGAATGCACACACAAGCTAAAGGCAGTTGAACCGTTAAGTGAAACACTTACTGTGCAGCCTATTTTTTTCTGCATTCTTTGAGTATTCGTGTGGAAATAGGAACTCCATCATAAGCTACCATTGGCTTTCTTATTTATTTATTTCTGATTGAAATATACGTGACAACACAATGCTAGGTTAGTGTCAGGCGTACAACATAGTGATTTTATAGTACTTGGTGCTCATGACGATTGCTGTGGTCACCATCTGTCACCATACAATGCTGTTACCCTGTTAGTGACTACGCTGTACATTTCATCTTGGCCACTTACTTATTTTATAACTGGAAATTTGTACCTCTGAATCCCCTTCACCTGTTTTGCCCATTCCCCCTGCCCCCACCTCCCCTCTGGCAGCCACCAATTTGTTCTCTGTAAGAAACTGTTCATTTGTTTTGTTTTTAAACTAGCATCGTCAATCCAACTCATGGTCAGCAAGGAGGGCTTGGATTATTTTGCGATTAAATGGGCTAAAATGTGGATACATTTTCACATAGCGCCTGGCACGCGGTTGGCAGTCCAGTGGAAATCCATTTTCTTCCTTTTGTCACAGTGGTCCGGTTCCATTTGTAGCCCTGTGACAGTGTGTAGTTCTGCTCCATGCAGAATCACTAAGAACTTAATGAGCTGTCTTTCCTCCAATGCCATGGGCTGTGTCAACACAATGCTAAACATTGTGACAATTTTTGACTGAATTGAGTTAACTGACTGAATGTTTTGAAGTATTGACACAGCAGCTAAAAGAGTGAGAAATGTAGTCAAGCCAGCTCTTCGGTACGATGACAAACGGCAGCCATTTCAAGAGTAAAACTAGGATAGATATGTGAGAAGCCCATGGAGATGAAGCGGCCACAGGGCCATTGGAAATCACTTGCCACATGACCCGGTTTAGGGGGCAGACAGGGAGATGGAAATCTGAGATGTCCCCAGATCAACCGACAAGCAAAGCAAAGCAAAGCAAAGCAAAGCAGAGGAACCACGCAGTCCTACCCCTTTTACAAAGCAAAGCTTCCTTAATTGATGCTGAAGGAACGGAAGTAGAAAATGGAAAGTTTTTGCAAATTTTTGAGAAACAATGAGTGGTGGTTTATTCCTTCTGTTCTCTTCAGCCGTTGTCTGCCTTTACTTCCTTCCTCTGATGGCTCTGAGGATGGGTAGAACGTTCTCTAGTGCTGGGGGTGGGAAGTCTTTGCAAGGAAAGTTGGGGCAAGGATTGTTCTAATTGGGAAATATTCGTTCTGCAGTTTAATTGTCAATGAATTTTTTTAAAGATTAAAAAAATTTTGCTCTATAGGTATATGTAAATCTATAAGTTGTTCCCTATGCATATCATAAATAATATATTTAGTATTATATCTCTGCTCTATTGTACATATAATATATACAGTATTATATATAGTACATATACAGTGTTATCTCTCAGATATGCAATGAAATAACACTTTGCACCACTTTGTATGTACCATATATAAAACATTATATGCATTATATGTATAATGCGTAATAAGATATGTATAATACATAATACGTGAGGCAGGGAGAGAGAATTGAGTAATTTTCACTCTACACATATTTACTAGCATGGCTAGCAGTACGTAAGAGCAGCTGCCCTTGATGGTAGCTCGGCAGGTCATTTCTGACCTAATGCGTCAGTCAGAAATTCTCTGCTTCCCCAACTACAATCAGGGAATGAATGAAGCCATGGCTAAACAGTTCAGTTTCCATCAACACAATAGCTCTTCGTTTGAGGATCCTTCTCTAGCAAAAAGAGAGTTGGCAAAGGCCAACTTAGTTGACACAATGAACACTGGATATAACAAAATGTAACTTGAACAAAAGGACTCAGGCAGGTTTCTGCAGTTGCTGTAACCAAATTTGGCATCTCTGTGTGAGTGGAGACCACAGCTAGTTCGGTTTCCTTATCAGGGAAGCAAGACTTCGGAAGGGGCTAGTTCAGGTCAGACTGGATCAAGTCAATAAAGTAACTATGATGACTGGTGTTTCACTCCAGGTCTTTACCTCCTTACATGGCATTGATAAGGATGATCCAATCACTTTGTGCAGTCATGGACTTGAGACCCTCTCTCACTCACTTCCTCCTCTGGCCTTTATTCGTACTCATTCTATGGCACCTGACTGAGGGTATGGATCATTTTTTTTTTTTTCTTTTTTGCCACAATATTTTACAGTGTTTCCAAAGAACCTAGAGGGCACACTTGAAACAATAAATGCAACCCAGCTAAAATGAACTCCTGCTGGCTAGAATAGCTATAAATGTCAAGCTCCAGGATTTTAAAGACTTAACACTGGCTCACACATAGCTTGTACATTTAGAAGCATTATTGAGTTGGGAGATAATGACGGTCACATGTTGAGAATAGAATATGACAACTTAACGTATGCTCTTCGTCTCTGTAAGTCTCCCAAGTCCAATTATTGAAACTTAAAAATGCCGCACTTCAGTGCATGAACTATGGAACCAGTGGGAATAATTAATACCCCAAATTTTAATCTATTTATAGGCCTTACAAAACACCTAGAGTAACAGGGAGAAAACAGGCTTGACAAAGACCTTTAATTGTACAATTTTCACTTTGAACTTTGGTTTATAAAAATGTACGTGTTCCCACTTACAAATGCCTGCCGTGTTGTATCGCCTGATGTTAATTTTATTTCTGTGTCTTGGTATAATGAGAGAACTGTTGTCAAATCCATTAGAAGTATATATACTGCGCTGAAGAATCTGGTTTTATCGGTTGAGATGTTTTCCCCTACAAGGAAAACCTCAAGTCCAACTCAAATGATCTTAAACAATGAGGACATTGATGGGCTCATGTAACTGGAGGGATGGTGGGCTTTAGGGTCACTTAGCCTGGTGGGGCTGGTTTCGTTTGGGGAAATTCCATCAGCTGTGCCCTCATTTGGGTCTCGATTTAATTCTCTGGCTGCTTCCCTCATCCCGACAAAAAGGTACAGCTGCGCTCCTGGCTCCCGGTGTAACTCCCCGTGATTTTGTTGGGGAAAAAAGGAAAGAAAAATAGGGGGAGGAGGAAGAAGGGGCAGGGAGGGCGGGAGAGAGAGAGAGAAACAAAGAACAAGTTACACAGCAGCAGAAATAGCAGTTGGTGGTGAGTCTTAAGTCTATCCTTCTGGACCCACGTTCTTCCCATCTTTCTGTAAGAGTCACGTCTACGGTTCAGAAAGAAGTCAAGTCTGTCCTCTTGTATCGAGAGAAAGATAAAACTTTCCTGAAAGCCCACCCAACAGACCTTCACTTACGGGCTACCAGCAAGTGTTAGATCATACCCAATGTCCATTTTTCCTTCTTCCTCGCCACCAGAACCTTGATGGTTTTTAAGAGAGGTGATGTGGTCATTAAAAAAAAATACACATTTCCCAGGTTAGACTTTCCAGATGCTGCAAAAACAAACAAAAAACAGGATGCCCAGCATGGGACACACAGACTTACACAAAAAATTATTTGTTTATCTGAAATTCAAGTTTAACTGAACGTCCTGTATTCTATCTGGCAACCCTACCCCAGCCTTCTTTGAAGGCAGTGTGGCCATGAAAGAGACAGTCTGCTGGAGGGAGCTTCCCAAAAAGCTTTGTAAAAAGGGACCAATCTTATCAGACATGATCCTTTAGTCCTTTGTGCTTTGCCCTCCATGCTTTATCCTGCCCGGACTTTGGACAGAATGTCCAGAGCGGTTTTGTAGCCAGAGAATATGCCATTTAAGGATTGCCGAGAAATGAGGGGGAGAAGCCTGGTTCCTTGAGCATCTCTGAGTTGCCTAGCCCCAGATTCTTTATTATATAAAAACAAATAAAGCCCTTATTTGGTTCCGTCACCAGAGTTCAGTTTTGGCTGCATGCTGCCAAATGCAATCCTAACTGATACAAACTACCCCTTGCAGGAAGAATGAGGTAGAGACAGGCTAGTGGTTTACCAAACTGCTTTGTTTTCTTCCTTGTTACACAGCCACACCAAAACTTCCCAGCCCCCTGCAGTTAGGTGAGGCCGTATGACTGAGTTCTGGCCACTGGAAAGTGAGTGGAGGTCATGTACCTGACTTCCAGGCCTGACTCATGCTCCTACCGGTTCCGTATCTGCAGCAGGAACAAGGGGCCCCAGGGAATAGTGGAGACACCAGATGAAAGCAGTGGGTGGGGATCTGTGCGGACTCATGCGGGACCCTCGTTGTATTGTAATGTGAACAAGAAATCGGCTTTCTTGGGCTAGGCTACTGAGATGGTGGGTTCTTTGAGGTCAGCCCAGTCAATGATATCTGTCTTAAGAGAGACTGCTTCAGGCCTAGAATTCCAAGCACGAATCCTGAGATTCACTTTCATTGGATCAGCGCACTTCTGTCCATCCCTTAATTAGTGCAGTGCCATGTTCTGATTGGCTTAAACAAATTGTGGTGCATCCTGGAACTGGGTCTGGGGCCAGTTTTCCCTGAAGCCCACAGTCAGTCAGGGTCCCAGCAGGGTCCCACAGAGTAATTTGAGGAGAGTTTAATAAAGTGACTATTCACAAAGATAGAGGGGTGTAGGGAATTCACAAAAAGAGTGCAAGTGACATCAGCACCTTAGCACCCCCGAGGCCTGAAGGGTGGGTTGGTGAATGGTTTCCAGAGCCTAGAGACAGGTGTACCACAGATACAGATAGCTAGTGGGGGAGAGGGCTGCTTGTCTGGACACATGATGACGTTGGGCTCAGGAAAGCAGCCAGCCTACATGGTAGAGCCAGAAGGTACGACGACCCTGGCCTTCTTTTCCTGCTTTCTGCTCTCCTTCAGGGCTCCTCATCGACTAAACCCAACTGGAAGCCAGAGGTCATGAGTGCCCATGATGTAGTCCATGCAGGTCAGGCTCCCAGGAAAAAGTAGGGTGGAGAAGCGAGGAAACTGCAGGCTGTGTGTGCGAAGAGTCCAGACTCAAACCAAATCTGGGTTCTGTTAGGATGGCGGAAGAGGGTATGGAAAAGTGGGGAGCAATCTGTTAGTTTCTGCCTCGTTGGTTACGTCTCAGGCCCTAGGGACCAAATACATGATGATAACTTATCTTTCCGATAGAACTCTTTTGGCCAAAGGACAAGTACATAGAAGGAATGGCTTTTGAATTTTCACGCACACGATAAGTTCCAAGTTCTGGAAGCTGTTGGATAACTTATTTATCAAAGCATTAGAGTTGCCAGGACAACAGAATTTAATTTAGTGGTGTTCGATTTACACATTGCTTTAATTCTCTTGCCAGAGCTACTTGTTTAATTCTGTCTCCTTTGGTTTAGAAAGTGTTCCTGCTAACAGCAATTATAATATCAGTAATATCCACTACTTTATTAATATTTTTATATAATCCCGTGCCTGTTTTATTGGCCGGGACTTTTTGATGTCTTGTAATTGGTTTTATTCTAGAACATCTTGTTGCAACTGATGCCGAAGATAATCTTAGGTCTGTACTTTTAGTACTGAATGAATCCCCATATTGATTCACACTTGATGGCTAATCATTTGTGCATAATCTTAGAATTATTTTTGCGCCTGCTGATATTAATCGTAGCAGCCCTAGTGATGCATTGTTAAATTCTATGTTAAATGGTCTTGAAGATTCTCATACATCTCCTGTGAAAGCTTTCCTTAACTGCATGTTTAGGAAATTTTTAGTGACAGTTATGCTTTCCTATGTGATATTATCTCAGTGAGTTAGGTAGAGCAGGTATTGTTATTATATAAAATTTTGGTAAGTAATTCTTATTATTGAGCACTCGTAAGTGTATCTAAATATAAGGTGAAAATAAGCATCATCTTTTTTCTACCAACCAAATATAACTTTGATTACTATATTAGGTATATATCCTTTCAGAATTTTCTCCCAGATTTATATATTTTTCTTCTGGGATCCCATCCAGTCTACTGTTTTCTGACTTTTTTTGTTTTTTTGTTTTTACTTACAGCATGAATATTTTTTCATATTAAAAAACATACTTTAGCAATCACTCTTAATAGCTGTAAACTACCCTACCACAGATATAATTTAATATTCCCTTAATTTTGATATTTGTTTCTAATTTTTTGCTTTTAGATAAAGTGCCTTGAAAAAAACTATTGTGCATTCCTCTTTGAGTTGTTGTCCAATTACTTCCTTTGGACAATTAGCTAGAAATGGAACTGCTGGACCACACGTGAAACAAAATGTCAAAGCGTTTGATACCTACTTGGGGCAGATATTGTAATCGTATCTTGCAGGAAGCATCCCTTCAGGGTTATCTACCCATTTACCTTGCTTCAGTCATAAATTCATTTTACTTTTGTAATTTTGGGCCGGAAGACACAGCTGACACTGGTAAACTCTTGTTTTCATGTCTAGATTTAACTTGGAGTGCACAGTGAGCGTTCTTAGTTGCAAGCAACAGAAATGGAACCGACGGACTTAAGCAGAAAAGTAATTTCTGGAAACGTAGCCCTCTGAATCCTCGGCAGGGCAAGGTGCAAGGCTGGTGCGACCGTGGTACGAGGCTAAGCAGCCGGGACAAGTGATGAAAAGGATGAGGCAGAGCTGGTCTGCCATAAAATGCTAAATGTCATAGTTTCCCAGCTGCCCTGTCGCAGACTTTGTCGGTCGGTGCCCAGCCATTGCCCTTTGCCCCCACTGCTCTTTCCATGGTCATGGTTTCTGGAAGTACCCATGATTCTCCATCTGCGGGCTGCCTCTGGCAATGCTCTGCCCACCCCACGTGGGGCAGGCTGGAGGTTGCAGAGCTAACGTTAATGACCTCACGACAAATGAGAATAGAAGGATGTATCGGTCTGCTTGGATTGTCATAACAGGACACCATACACTGGGTGGCTTCACAGAAATGATTTCCTCACAGTTTTGGAGGCTGGGGTGTCAAGATCAAGGTTCGGGCTGATTCGATTCCTGGTGAGAGCTATCGTCTTGGCTGGAAGACAGCCCTTTCTGCTGTGCTCATGTGCGTGCAAAGGGAGAGAGATGGAGGGCTCTCTGGTGTCTCTTCCTAAAAAAGACACTAATCCTATAGAATAAGGGCCTCACCCTTATGACCTTTAACTTTAATTACTTCCTTACTCCCAATAGCCACCCTGGGGGTTAGGGCTTTTAACATACGAATTTTGTGGAGGACACAAACATTCGGCCCACGGACAGGAGAAATACTCCAGATTTCTCGCCTCTCAGTAGGGATACGTCTGAGGCTCTCCGCACCATCTCTGGGAGGTCCCCTCTTGTGCTCGCAGGGGTATGACCCGTTCACTGAGGCACCCTGGATGGCTTTCTTCTCTTCTCCCACTTCCTGAGATTGCGGCCAAATAAACCACCAGTCTTCAAATCCTGATCTCAGGGTCAGCTGTAGTTCCACAAAAATAGATTATCTACTGGCCACTCATAGGCTAAAAGAGAAATGAAGTGAGAAATTCTTCTCTCCAGATAAACACCCATGGGGTTTCAGCCACAAGTTGGAGAACTTTTTTAGGAAAGCAATTTCTCAGTTCTTTTTACACTAACTTATATAGATGATTGTGGATCCTCTGGGGAAAATATTTAGCTCAGGATTTCTGAAGTTCTGATGTAGGAGCGTTTGGCCATCTGGGCCTGGGTGGTGACTGCACAGAGAATGTCTTGGGAGAGACAGATAATTTATTGGCAGTGAGGGAACAGCACGGTACCGTCCTTCCTCCTTGTCGAGAATCCTTGCTGCAAGAGAACAAGCAGTATATTAATCGATGCAGAGTTTTAAAAAGTACCTATAGCAGTGAGTTGCTTCACGATACACGGAGAGTACAGGGACTTTATTCCCAACCTCACAGTGCTAATTTTTAAAGTGAATATGCAAATATGCTTCCAGGAAGCGCCTTGCCAAACCTACTAACTCTACCATGCCATCCCTCATCTGCAGGGAGTTTTCTGCGCAGTGAACAGAAATTCTCTGGAGGCTGGATAAATTGCCCTAGGTGTACATTTGCCAGTGATACCATGACTTATTAAAGAAAACGTTTTCACTATTTTAATGTAGGTGGATCAATTGTATTCTCTACAGGCTTACACCACTTGCTTTGCGATAGTGTTTCTGGAATGTGGGTGAATTGAGAAGACATCACAGACAATGCAACAGAAATTCTCAGGGTATCCTTTTTACCTCACATAAATAATAATCATGATAAGAATGGCTGACATTTGGGGGCACCTGGGTGTCTCAGTTGGTTAAGCGACTGCCTTCGGCTCAGGTCGTGATCCTGGAGTCCCGGGATCGAGTCCTGCATCGGGCTCCCTGCTCAGCAAGGAGTCTGCTTCTCCCTCTGACCCTCCCGGCTCTCATGTGCTCTCTCTCTCTCTCTCATTCTCTCTCTCTCTCTCAAATAAATAAATAAAATCTTAAAACAAAAAAGAATTGCTTACATTTGTATGATACCTTTGTAAGCACCATAAAATTAGCTCTGTCAAATAAATAAAAAAATCTAAAAAAAAACCAATTAGCTGCCATTCAGATCTATTCACATTTAATCCTCACATTAAGGAAAAAAACCAAAACACCAAAGTGACTTTGTGAGGTGCGCGGGGCAGGTCTTTGTGACAGCGTTTATTACATGACATCATAAAATAAAGATGTAGGGATAGATGTAGAGTCATGACAGGAAACTGGGGGACGGTGTGAGGTACTGGAAGGATGCGGACAGGAAGAAGTTTGAAACGCATGGAGCCACAGGCTACTCTGTATTCTTTCAAATCTATTCCTCTCAACTTTGACAGTAAAAAAAGCAAAATTTCTTTACTTGGCATTTCCAACAATAATTTATGAAGCTGAAAGAAACTTTTCTAAACTACTGATAATAAAACACAAATTTTGATCAACAATGCTAGAGGAAAGACTAAATTATTTTTGTATCATCTCTGGGGAAATATTACAAAATTGATGCTATCAAAGAGGATGCAACCAAAAAAATGTAGGGAAAAAGTCCTAGAGAGGCATGGCGGACAGTTAAGTAATAAGGTTACTATTGCAGTTTCTAGATTTTATGATGTTTGTGGCATTTGTCGCCTTCTGAAATTTGTAATCTGTTGTGATTTTTCCTGAGTATAAATACGTTCACATCTACTTTGGTATTTAAGATTTTGTATTCTTGGGGCGCCTGGGTGGCTCAGTCGGTTAAGCGTCTGCCTTCGGCTCAGGTCATGATCCCAGGGTCCTGGGATCGAGCCCCGCATCGGGCTCCCTGCTCCGCGGGAAGCCTGCTTCTCCCTCTGCCCCTCCCCCTGCTTGTGTTCCCTCTCTCACTGTGTCTCTCTCTGCCAAATAAATAAATAAAATCTTAAAAAAAAAAAAAGATTTTGTATTCTCCTCCTTGAAGAAGTGCTCCAACATTGTATTAACTTCAGGACCCACAGAACCTGGATCTTCCTATCCATGAAGATAAATGTGTTAGTTACGCCCCAAGGTAAATTCTTTTCTTTTTTAAAAAAGCTTTTATTTATTTATTAGAGAGAGAGCACATGCACAAGAGAGAGTGTGAGAGAGAATGGAAGCAGAGGCTGGGGAAGAGGGAGAAACAGACTCCCCACCGAGCAGGGAGCCTGACCATGGGGCTCGATCCCCGGTGCCTGGGATCATGACCTGAGCCGAAGGCAGACGCTTAACTGACTGAGCCACCCAGGCGTCCCAGGGTAAATTTTTTTAAAGTAATCTTTACACCTAACGTGGGGCTCAAACTCACAACCCTGAAATCAAGAGTTGCATGCTCCAGTGACGGAGCCTGCCTGGCGCCCCAAATTCGGATGCACCCAATGCACCCAGGGGAGATTGTCTTCAGATTAGATCTTTAGAATTCAGCCTCTAGAAGTGTCAGGATGACACTCTGTTCATCTGGTCACCATGGCAGGAAACAACCTTTTTTAAAAAATTTTTACAGCATACTTAGAGACAGAGCCCAGCACAGTTAAGGAGACCAGGGCCCCTTTCTGAGAAGAAGTGGAAATTGTCTTCTTTTATTGTGAATTAGGCATATAGTTGAAGTAATAGCCACTTGTGTCTTGGCGCCCCTGCCCTTAGCTTATGTCCCTTTTGGTATGGCAAGCAAAATTCTACAGGACAGAACTGGCCGGCTGCTGAAAAATCTGCTTTTTATATCATCTTCATGACCATAAGCTCAGTCACTGAAATCCAGGATGACAGTCAGCCTGCCTACATCGGTCCGGGGGTGCAGGCTGACCACACGGGGCTTCTGGGCGGATTCGTGGATGCCCACGCCTTGGCAGCTGTTAACTCTTTCGAATACCATCCTGCCAACATCTCTGGAGTCATGGCCATTATGAAGGTATGCTTGGGATCTGTTACTTCACACAGTCCATTTTGACCCCCTCCCCCCTGCCCCACTCAATAAATGTAGCCTGTTGCTTTTGGTCCGGTTTCTCGGGAAACAGACTCTGAGACCCTGAGTCTCGGAGCAGGTAGGTGACCGGGGAGCCCTGGTGCAGAGCAGGGAGGGCTGCAGGACCGGGGCCAGGCAGAAGTGGGAGTGAGATGAAGTTGCCTCTGTTCATCTGCATTAACCGATCGGGTGTGCTGGAGCCGGTCCCATGAGAGCCCGTCTCTCTCTCTCTCTTTTTTAAAAAAGATTTTATTTATTTATTTGACAGAGAGAGATAACAAGAGCAGGAACACAAGCAGGGGTAGTGGGAGAGGGAGAAGCAGGCTTCCCACCGAGCAGGGATCCTGACATGGGGCTTGATCCCAGGACCCTGGGATCATGACCTGAGCCGAAGGCAGCCGCTTAACCAACTGAGCCAGCCAGACGCCCCTGAGAGCCTGTCTCTTCCCACCTCCGTAATCAGCAGCACCGTGTTGTAGCTTGCAATCCGCCTTGGCAGGAATTTTGATACCTCAGAAAGCTACAAAGTCAGGCTTCCTCCAACCCCCAGCCAGTTGTTAAAAATGTACCGACACCATCCATGGTGGTGGTGAGAGAATCCAAGATTCTAATTAGCAAGGGTGTTGGGAGTTTTTAAGGGTTTGCGGAAGGACTTCTTTGTATTTAGAAAATCTTTCGAGAGTTCAAAGAAGCTTACAGGTTTTTAAAAAATTTTAATTATGAATTCAGGCTGATCTCTGTGAGGTGTTTGGGGACAACTTTCACGGACGGAAACCATTCATTTAGTAGTGAGTGGTGAAGTTTCGGAAAGAGAAAGGTTGCTTTGGATTAGCAAAGAGCTGGATAGATTTTTAGGGAATGATATGAGAGGGCCTGTCATGCAGCAGCCTCTGGATGATGTGTGACGGAGGAGAAAGAGCTCCATTGCTTCTGCAGGAAGAGTAGCAGGCCCTGGGGGCTGGGGCCGGCAGCTGGAGGGGAGAACAATGCAGAGGGCATCTCGGCATAAGGATGGCCAAGAGATTTTAGAACAGATTCTGAGTATTCAAACTGGAATATTTATTTATTTATTCATTCATTTATTTATTTATTTAGATTTTATTTATTTATTTGACAAACAGCAAGAGAGGGAACACAAGCAGGGGGAGTGGGAGAGGGAGAAGCAGGCTTCCCGCCGACCAAGGAGCCTGATGTGGGGCTTGATCCCAGGACCCGGGATCATGACCTGAGCCGAAGGCAGACGCTGAACGACTGAGCCACCCAGGCGCCCCTGGGATCTTTAGCTGAGCTCTGCTCGGCATCCCCCACCTCTAGGGCTCTGAATTTGCGCTCTGTGTTTGCTTCCGGCCCCTTTGCAGTGGTGGTGCTGCTGTAGGGAGTGCTGTGGGGAAGGAGGGTGTCATCAGTGTATTTGGTGGGCGGGGTGGCACGGAAAGGGGCAGCAGGAACAGAGGAAAACCAGGAGAGCAGGGAACGGAGTCCAGAAGAAGCAGGAACTTGAAGACTGCAGTGGCCTGTGTGTTTGCTTCCCCCTCCCAAATGCATTTGTTGAAGCCTACTCCTCCGTGTGGTGGTGCTTAGAGGTGGGGCCTTAGGGAAGTGATCAGGTCCTGAGGGTGAAGCCCTCCTGAATGGGATGAGTATCCTTGTAAAAGAGACCCCAGAGAGCTCTCTTGCCCCTCTAGCAAGTCAGGACACAGTGAAAAGGGCCTGTCTATGAACCAGGAAGCGGGCTCTCACCAGACACAGAATCTGCTAGTGCCTTGATCTTGGACTTCCCAGCCTCCTGAACTGTGAGAAATAAATGTTTGTTGTTTAACACACTCCATCTATGGTAGCTTTGTTGCAAGAGCCTGGGGGAAATGCAAGTGTCTATCACTCCTACTTCCCCTCCCAATAAGTCCCAAAGATATGGGAAAGGTCCCTGAGCTTTTCCCCTGTTAAAGAATGAGATCTAAGTTACTTTTATCAAGAGCTCAACAAAGGAAGGGACCCCAGCAGGCTGAAGGACTTGGGGACATCCAGGCGGCAGACAGCTGTGTGACGCGGGGAAGAAGCAGGTGTTCGGGGGAGGCTGGTGAAGAGTGTGACAGATGTCACACTCTACAGTGGAAAATGGTGATATTCCTCGTTCTCCAAATCTTCCGTTGCCCCTTCTCCACTGGAGTCGCTACCTAAAAACATGGGTCAGTATTGAATGGTTGTTTTCAAAACTTAGGAATTAATTCATCTTTTAAACCCCCTTCCTTAAGAAGAAAAGCTTTTAGACATATTGTAGAACAGCAGTTCTCAATGCTGGCTGCCCATCAGAATTACCTGTGGAGCTTTTAAATGTACAAATGCTAGCTGCAGATTCAACATTTCTGGCAGCAGGCCTTGGGCATCCGTATGTTTAAACAACCTCACAGGGATTCTGATGCATAGCCAGGGCTGGGCGCCATGGCTGTAGGAAACCATTTGATAAAATTCACCAGAAGAGAAATAACCATTTTTCGCGAGTTGAAGATCAAAATTAAATATGTTATTATTTTTAGAGGAACCTAAGCCAATGTATCCTTATCGTGCTTTTAGTTTGTAAGTATGAGCTCCATCCTAACTGCTAACTAGCAATGTGAGAAAATGAAATAACATCCCAGCAAATTGCACTTCATGGAAAATACTGCTGTGCATTTCCTTAGCGGCAAAGCTTGCATTGAAAGAAAAGATAGGATTATAAGGAAAAAATTTAGAACAAGACCCCGAGTTTTTGTGTGTGTGTGTTTTTTTTTTTTTTATGCTCAATCATGTTACTGGTTGAATGCTCAATTATGAGACTGGGTCAAAGTGACACCAGTGAGTGATTTAGGAAAAAAATCATTCTCAAGTCAGTTGTTGAAAAGAGGCCTGGTACAGGAGAGAAGCCAAGCCGTGTCCTTGAAGCCAATAGAGTAGAGAGATCCAAAAATAGAGAGCTATCACCAGCGTTAATAGTGCGTAAGTCAAGGAAGCAAACAAAATACTCTTTGCAGGATTTTATCTAGGTAGAACTTCAACCGATGGCTTTCATTTTGGCTGTATGGATATAGCCCTTGTGAAATCAATTTTAAAAAAGATTTCCACAGAATCCTTGTGATCGATACCACATACCACCAGCATTTCCATTTGCTTATAGAGTATTTTGGTGATGTTGATTATTTAGAGCTAATAGACTAATAACATGTATATTGTAAACTCTAGGGGTAGTGGGAGGGAAGTGTGCTATATGATATAAAAACAGTGAAGATGAATTGGTTTTTCAACTCTTGGAATTATAGTTCTGCAATTAAATGGCTGACATCCAGTCTTTAGCTAGTCACTGAAAACACCTGTCACATGGATCAGGTGGCCTGGCAGGTTCATGGAGGGAATCTAATCAGAGGGAATAAAAGTCCTTTCTGGTGACAGATAGCCGATTTAATTACTAGAATATATTGTATATTTGGATATGTTGTGATTTTTATGCCGAGTGTCACCCTGACAACTTGGAGATTTATGTTTTTAGAAAACCTCCTAAGTAGAGTTAATTTTACGGCTGTCACTCAAGTTGAGCCAGGTGTATTTCCTCGTTTATTATCGCCTGCTCTTCTTCCTTGTGGTTTAATCTTGCTGAGTGATGTCTCTCCGCAAATTTGAAGATCTTCCTTTCACAAAGATGGCTGTACATATCTTACACTCCAGGGTGACTGGAGTGATTTGATAATAATCCCAATAGGAGATAAGAGAGTGAGCCAGACCTTTGTAAGAGATTTTTAATTCTATCAGTTAGTAATTTGTGATATTCTAAAAGGTGCTTAGAAATGCAAGCCAGGGCGCCTGGGTGGCTCAGTTGGTTAAGCGATTGCCTTCGGCTCAGGTCATGATCCTGGAGTCCCTGGATCGAGTCCCGCATCGGGCTCCCTGCTCGGCAGGGAGTCTGCTTCTCCCTCTGACCCTCCCCGCTCTCATGCTCTCTCTATCTCATTCTCTCTCTCAAATAAATAAATAAATAAAATCTTTAAAAAAATAAAAAAAGAAATGCAAGCCAGTTTAGATTACTCTCTTTCCCTCCTTGCTTATGCTCCATTTGTCCCATCTATCCAGGTCCTATTTATCCAGCTAGCTGTTGACCACCTGTGGAGTCCATCCCCACTATGGTGCCTTAGGCAGATGAACCCCATTCTTTTCCTTGGACTATGTCATTAGCTTTCTATCTGATTTCCCTGAAGTGAGTCTTGCAGATATGACCATGATGCTCTGAAACAGGATTCAGGATTGAAAACTTGAACCAAAGTAGTGAATGCAAAGAAGGAATGTACTGGCTCATATAACTGAATCGTGCAGGTGTAGATCTCTGGAGAGACTTGCTCTCGTCTCAAAACATGGGCACAGGGCTTGCTTTTTCCCCTCTATTCTTGCCTCTTTTCCCTGGGCTGTTGGCTCAGGGAATGGTTCTATGAGGCTTAGAAAGAAAGGTGCCCTTCCCTTAAGTAAGCAACATTTTAGTTAGTACACTTTATTTCTCTAATAAGAATAGAATTTTTCTAATAACCATTTCTGTAAAGTTACACAAGTTAAATTATTGAACATGAAATAATAAAAATTAGTAATCACTCTCAAATCAGTAATTAGAAAATCAAAATCTGTGTGATTTGTTGTAAAATAGTTACGTGTCTTACTTTTGGCATCAATGCTAAGTTGCTTCAGTAACTTATTTTCTGTAAAAAAAAAAGTTTGCTAGATTGGACAGTATTTCCTGTAACTCTGACAAATTTAAATATTTAAAAATACATTTTCATATTGAGAAGCTACTTTCTTCAATGGGGAGAAGTAGAATAGCTTGTCATTTTAATTTTTGAATCTAACAATTAAGAGTAACATGCATGTAAAAAGCTGCTAAATTTTAATAGCAGTTAATTTCTGTGCTAAAGAAATCTCTAAGACAACTAATAAACAGTGCTATAGTCTAAGTG
Organism: Mirounga leonina; assembly: GCF_011800145.1. Classification (NCBI taxonomy): domain Eukaryota; kingdom Metazoa; phylum Chordata; class Mammalia; order Carnivora; family Phocidae; genus Mirounga; species Mirounga leonina. The sequence goes on from NW_023270453.1 coordinate 1,771,886, forward strand.
ACAGCCCACACCGAATTCCTTACAGAATCCTATAAAGATTTAAGGGCATAATGCAAGCGGAATGTATGATGCTGTGCTTGAGTAAGACTTCAATCGATATTAGCTATAATTATTATCAATTATTACTCAGACTTCGGTCGTGGAATCCACATCTCTTCTCCTTTTGTCATTCTGGTTCTTGGTGGTTGCTCTAGAATTTCTATAGAGAAGGGCTTTGGAAAACCATCTGGTTGGAAAGAGCTCTGTAGGACTTGGCTGGAAACAGGGTTTGCACAGCAAGCTCATCCCTTCTTCAAACTTGGATTGTATGTTGGGGGCTGGAGGGCTGCTGAGGGGGATGAGGGTGGGGACGGGTACTGAAGCTTTCCCCCACGCACCCTGCACGCACCCTTGCTGGGCTATGGCCATCTCAGGTTTTTGGTACTGGCTTTCTGAATTTTTTGCCGTCATCAGTAATCAGCGTTCTGTCCACTTCCAGCACTGGCAGTGTTTGTTCAGATCTTGGACTTCCTTGAATTCCCAGACTCCTGCAGGTGCCAGGTCTCCAGGTGCTGACCTCTTATATCCCCTCATATTTCTGGTCGGGTTCCTCTTTCCCAGGTCACCCTTGCAGTCCCATCTTGGTGACTGGCTTGCTGCCTCCTGAGATCATGGGCACCTCCCCAGAGCTTTTGGACATTCTCTTCCCTCTGTCTGGAACACCGCGTCTCCTCTTGACTGCCTAGCAAACTTCTTGTCCTTGGACTGCTCAGCTCTGTGTCAGTCTTGGCGTCTTCCACTCCTGGAGTAAGGTGTGCCTCTAGGGGGCTCTAATAGCATGTCATTGGGATTGAAGATGTTTGTATATTTCATTGTTTTTTTTAATTTAAAATTTTAAGAAAGATTTTATTTATTTATTTGAGAGAGGGAGAGCGAGCGAGCGAGAGCACCAGCGAAGGGAGAAGCAGAGGAAGAGGGAGAAGCAGGCTTCCCACTGAGCAGGGAGCCTGATGACATGGGACTTGATCCTAGGATCCTGGCTGGGGTCATAACCTGAGAGAAGGCAGATGCTTAACTGACTGAGCCACCCAGGCGCCCCTTATTTTATTGTTTTTAGACTGTGAGCACCTGGAGGTCAGGAATTTTGTCCTTATAACCTTTTATTCCTGTGCTTATCACTATGACTGGTATTTAAAAATTACACTTTGTTGAATTGAGGAATCACTAAGTGCCTAGAAACTTCATTGCCTAGAAGAACACACCTACTCAGAGGCAGTGTTGTTAAGAACACAGGAATGATGAGTGCCCCACAGGACACCCTCTACTGCGTAAGTCATAAAAGAAACAAAATCCTGGAGACCCCTCTGTGAAGAGTAATCAATTGCCTCCTTCCCCATAACACTCCTGCTAAGCCTGTAAAAGAGAGATCCTAAAGACTTGGCTATACAGACCTGTTACTGTCTTTCTTTCGGGGCCTCCTGCACTATTTCCAGTTTTACCAGTTGGGGAAGCTTCCTATCGTCAAATGTTCTGTGGGAAAGCATATCAGTCCTACAAAGGGAGGGGCTGAGAAAATGACCTTGAAGTTGATGGCATTTGTTTTTTGATAAGAATGACTCACTGTATAGAATGCCTTCACCAAAAATAATAATATTTTTAAAAATGTACCTATTGTCAAAGGCTTTAGGCGTGTGGTCAAATGATTATGTAATGGGATTCCAGAAACCAGTTGCAGAGGCTGGGTTCATACTTTTCTTGTCAAACCGGCCTCTCTGACATACGCAAAATAACAACAACAAAAGTTCTGATCAGAAAACTCAGGTGTTGTCCTGGCAATAGAATAAGCTATTCCATAGGTAAGAGCTTTCACTGATGGGAGAAATGTGGGGTGTGACTTCTAACCTGGAATCCAGTGGCAATACAGAAGTTTCAATTCTTTCCAATATTGAACTGTGGGGAGGAATTCAAACTCCAAAGTCAGATGGCCTGGGTTGAAGTCCAAGTTCTTGCACAAGTTACTTACTGTCCACGTGCCTCATTTTTCTCATCAGTGAAATGGGTTTAATCACAATACAACCAGTGTTCTTGTGAGGAGTAAATTAGCCAATATATGTGAAGTGCCCGACATAACATAGGCATCCGAGAAGTGTTAGCTGATGTTAGGCCAGATTTAGGAATGTTGGGGTGGGGCCACAGGTGTGAAATTGGCAAATTGAGTAAGAACACTTTAGTGGAATACTAAACACTGAATATCTTTAAAATTGCATCTCTCTAGGGACACCTGGGTGCCTCAGTCGGTTAAGCGGCTGGCTCTTGATTTCGGCTCAGGTCATGATCTCGGTGTCCTGGGTTCAAGCCCCACCTCAGGCTCCACACTCAGTGTGGGGTCCGCTTGAGTTTTTCTCTCCCTCTCCCTCTGCTCCTCCCCCCATTATGCACATGATCTCTCTCAGGTAAATAAATAAAAATATTTTTTTTAAAGATTTTATTTATTTATTTGAGAGAGAGAGAGAGAGAGAGCAGGGGAGGGAGGGGCAGAGGGAGAGGGAGAAGCAGACTCTCTGCTGAGCAGGGAGCCCAATGTGGGGCTCGATCCCAGGACCCCAGGATCATGACCTGAGCCAAAGGCAGATGCTCAACCAACAGAGCCACCCAGGTGCCCCTAAATAAAAAGCTTTAAAACTGCATCTCTCTATTCTTTTTTTTTTTTAAAGATATTTATTTATTTATTTGAAAGAGAGAGTAAGCAGGATGGAGAGGGAGAGACAATCTGAAGCAGACTCTGTGCTGAGTATAGAGCCTGACATAGGGCTCGATCCTACAACCCTGAGATGACCTGAGTAGAAACCAAGAGTCCTATGCTTAACCAACTGAGCCACCTAGGTGCCCCTGCATCTGTCTATTCTTAGTAGCCTTAAGGTTTTCTCCAACAGAAATTTCTTAAAGGCATTATCAATTATAAAGGGGGAAATAATTACAAATGGAAAAAATGATCAGTGAGCAGTGCCCAATTCTTTTCTGAAAATAACCTATTCTCAGTCCTCAGAGAGAGGGGAAAGTTGAAATCGGAGGTAATTTGGAAGTATTCAGGTATCATCACTTCCCTCCAACACTAAAATATAGAAAGCTTAATAGAAAGGACACATCTACTACCTCCTTTATTTACTTGTTGATTACATTAGCATTTTATTTTTATTCTATAAGCTTCATAGTTATTCTGTGTCTTAGAATTTGTTTCAATATCAGTAACTGTTTTGACTCTTAGATTTTCTGTTTTTAATGAATCTGTTCTTAATGATCTTTTAAGTGTTTGGTATAAGCAGATTATGACACCCAAATTGCATTAAGGGATTAATTACGTTGTAATTACAGTAATTACTTTGAATTACCACTTCTAATAATCAATAAGTGGATCATCTGTACTTCAAATTAGCCTTAGATGATCCTGCTTTCCAAATTCTAATTAACTAGTCAGAGAGGGTACCAGATCCAGAATCTTTTGTTGTTTTTTTGGTCAATTGATATCAAGTATTGGGTGTGTATAATGGGCCAAGATTTACCCTGGGCCAGCAAGATGAATTATCCATACTATCCCATCAGTCAAAGAGTTTATAAGTTAGTAGAGGACATGGCTTCTTTTTGCCCTAATGCAAAACAGCCTGTTTATTCAAAATACCTCAATTCTGGGATGATGTCTGGGATTTTGAAAAATTTCAAAAGGGTAACTTGATTCCAGCTGTGATTTGGCATCAGCCACAGCTGAGAGCTGTGTCAGGGGAACAGCTCTGAGCAGAGGAGCCGAATGAACAAAACGGACACGTGAGAAAACCCTTCCAAATAGGCTAAGGCTTTAATGGAAAAAGTAGAAAACACACAAGAACAAATAGGTAATAGAAGCGGAGAGAGGAAGCCTCTAAGATTGAATCAAAAGGAAGTGCCAGAAACAGAAACCACTGTAACAGAAATGAAGAATGCCTTTGATGGGCTGGTCAAGAGACTGGACGTGGCTAAAGAAAGAATCAGTGAGCTCGAAGAAATGTCAATAGAATCTTCTAAAACTAAAATTCGAAGAGAAAAAGGAATGAAAAAGATAAAACATCTAAGAAGTCTGGGACAGCTACAAAACGTGTAACATGTGTAAAGGGAATACCAGTTGGAGAAGAAGAAGGGAAAGAAACAGGAGCAATATTTGACACAATACTGAGAATTTCCCCCAAATTAATGTCAGACACCAAACCACAGATCCAGGAAGCTCATAAAATAGAAAGGAAGATAAATATCTCACACCCCCCAAAAAGTCATACCTAGACATATCTTATTCAAACAGCAGAATATCAAAGACAAAGAGAAATCTTTTTTTTTTTTTTTAAGATTTTATTTATTTATTCAACAGAGAGAGCACAAGCAGAGGGAGCAGCAGAGGGAGAGGGAGAAACAGACTCCCCGCTGAGCAGAGAGCCCGACTTGGGGTTTGATCGCAGGATCCTGGGCTCATGACCTGAGCCAAAGGCAGACACTTAACTGACTGAACCACCCAGGCACCCTGACAAAGAGAAATCTTGAAAGAAACAAGAGGAAAGAAACCCCTTACCCACAGAGAAGCAAAGAAAAGAATTTCAATGGATTGCTCTTCAGAAACCATGTAAGAAAGAAGAGAGCAGTGTGAAATATTTAAACTGTTGAAAGAAAAAAATCACCAACCTACGATTCTGTATCCAGTGAAATTATCCTTCAAAAATGAAGGAGAAATCAAGCCTTTCTCAGACAATCAGAAATGGAGGGAATTGTTGCCATGGGGACTTGCCTTGCAAGAATTATTAAAAAAAGATTTTCAGAGGGAAGGAAAATGATATATGTCAGAAACTCAGATCTATGTAAAAAGGGTGTTGGGGAAGGAATAAATGAAGGTAAAATAAAATATTTATTTTCTTATTATTAATTGATCTAAACAGATAACAGTTGGTTTAAAAACAATAATAGCAGCCATGTATTTGGTGAGTGTCACTTATGGAAAGTAAAATGAATGACAGCAATGTTATAAGGGACAGGAGGGGAAAAACTGGGAATACTCTGTTTTAAGTTGTTTGCACTGTCTGTGAAGTGTTATAATATTATTTGAAAGAGGGCTTGGATTAGTTGTAAGTGCATGTTGCAAACTCTAGGGCAACTGCTAAAAAATAAGTTAGAAAAAGAAGTGTAACTGATGTGCTAAGAGAGGAGAAAAAAATGGAATCCTATTAAATGCTCAAATGACAAGGCAGAAAAGAGTGGAAGGAAAAAAAAAAGATGGGGAGCCTGGGTGGCTCAGTGGTGGAGGGTCTGACTTTTGATCTCAGGTCTCGATCTCAGGGTTGTGAGTTTGAGCTCTGCCCTGGGTGTGGAGCCTACTTAAAAAAAAAAAGAAAAAAAGGAAAAAAAAAAGACAAAAGAAAAAAGGAACTAAAAACAAAGGCAATGAATAGAAAACAGTTCAAATATGGTTGATATTAATCTAACTATATGACAAATTTTACTTGATTTTATAATCAAAACCACTCCCTAGTGGGGTGATTAAGAAGAGCAAGGGCTATAGTCAGACTGACTATGGTTCTGGAACTTGCTTTCTTTTTTAAACTCTCTCTGTCTTGGGACACCTGGGTGGCTCAGTTGGTTAAGTGTCTGCCTTCAGCTCAGGTCATGATCTCAGGGTCCTGGGATTGAGCCAAGAATTGGGCTCCCTGCTCAGCGGGGAGCCTGCTTCTCCCTCTCCCTCTGCTCCTCCCCCTGCTTGTGCTCTCTGTCTCCCTCAAATAAATAAAATCTTAAAAAAAAACAACTCTGTCTTAATCATCATTTTAAAAGGGCAGAATAATAGTATCAATCTAATAATATTGTAGGGTTTAAATGAGATTATATATATTAAACTTTTATTTTTATTTTTTAAAAGATTATTTATTTGAGAGAGAGAGAACATGAGCGGGGCAGGGGGTTGGTGCTGCAGAGGGAGAGGGAGAAGCAGGCTCCCTGCTCATGTGGGACTCGATCCCAGGACCCGTCGATAGTGACCTGAGCTGAAGGCAGATGCTTAACCAACTGAGCCATCCAGGTGCCCCATATTAAACTTTTAGTACAGCATCTGGTATATAGTAAGCTTTCAATAAATGCTGCCTATTGTTATTTTCCAACAGAATTAGGTGTTTATTACATTTACTAAATGTTTGCTAAAATATTAAGTACTTACTATGTGTTAGGTATAGTATAGGCAATGTGCTGATACAATTTGGATTGTGCTTATTTTATTAAATAAAAATACTATACAATATGTGCATATAGAAGAATTAGAAAATACATCAAGGATGAGTGTGTGTGTGAGAGACACAGGGAAGAAAAAATCCTACCATTCAGCAAAAACCATCATCAACACCTTGACAAACATCTTTTCAGACCTTTGAATATATGTATATATATATAATGATTTCTTTAAAGGGGATCATTATGCATGTTGTGTTTTCTATGCATTTACATGTTTATATTCACTATATCTGTACTGTCTTTCTATGCATAGATACATTTTTAAGTTTTAAAAGTGTGCATTAATTTTACCTGAAGTTTTATAATTTAAGTCAGCCTTTGCTTTGCTTTTTATTCAATAATGGGAATTCTGAGAGATGCAAATGGGAACGAACGAAACAACAGTCCCCTTATCAGAAATCAAAGCTTCGGTAGACCAAATCTCTGATGTCTTTAGTGAGCTTCGCTGAGAAATCAAGCAAGGGCAGGAATATAATTGCATTTTCCATTTTCAGCTGAAATGTTGAAAAGTAAAAGAAAGACAAAATGGAAGGTCTACAAAGGTCAGACATGAGAATTTTCCAAATAGCAGAATCTATTGCATATACTACTGGAATTTTATGAAGGCTGGGTATGTGTCGGAGGGCCCGAGGGAAACGGAGCAGGAAGAGAAGGTGGAGTTCTCTGTGCTTAGCTTGGTGGTGAGCTTGGAGGAGCCCCACCCTCCTTCATTCCTGACCTCCCGGAGACCCAGGAGATGGGAGAAGAGGGAGGGCTTCCGGGGGGGACTCGATTTCCCTCCCAGCAGGTCTCAGCAGTCTGTGAACCGAACTCTCCACACCCTTGGGCTCTTGTCAGCAGCTACAACAAGGGCTGTGGGGTGTTACAAGGCACATTCTTTAAAATGTGAAGGAAACAAAACAAAAACCCACACCCTAAAATCTGTCCTGCAAACTGGTCATTACTTCCTCTTGGTTCCACCTTACTCTCTAAGGGACCATTTGCGTGACAAGTAGAGCTGCCACTTTTAATGGCCCTGGTGGAGCCAGAGGGAGCCCCGGCTTGGGTGGACAAGCTGAAGTGGGGAGAATATTAGGCAGCGATCTCAAACACAGAGCGCCCTTATGCTCTCCAGAAGAGTTTTCTTGTGAAAGTGACGTTTATTGTAGAAAATGTGGAAAATATGGATAGAAAAGAAAATACAAACCCACTGTAATCCCGCCTCCCTTGATGATTGAGCGCATGCCGGTCCAACGTTTTCTGTGGGCATTTACTTACATAAAATTAACAAAGATGAGATCACAGCGAACGCTTGTTTTTATAACCTGCTTTTTTCCTTAACAAAATGTCGGAAACATCTTTTCGTGTCATTAAATGCTCTTTAACATTATGTTTTACCTTTTCACTTTAATTTTTAAGAGGTACTCGGTTACGACACTACATCTCTGTTTTGTTTGATTTGAGCTTTAATATGTATTTTAATTGGATGAAGCCGCTTAGCAGCACCAGGGGCTCGGGCTTCTCTTTTATATGATGAAGACTCTTTTCTCCACCCGTCTCCGTGTGGTCCGTTCCATTCATTTCATTTAATTTATATTAGTCATGGCCGAAGAACACTTACTTGCTCTGGTGCCGATGGCTAATGGGCACGAGTTGTACCATGTGTGTTTGTGAAATGGTGATGAGCAGACGTCACATTTCCTTGTTTGAGGAGTCATCGTACATGAAGGGAAAACCACCTTCCTGGTCTTTCGGTGAGATGTCAGCCCCTTTCAGGGGAGCGAGGAGCCAGTGCCTTAGCATGGGCGGCCAGGAGACATTTTTTGCTGCAACATTTGAAACAGGGAAACATCTTCTGATGACCACAGCCCACTGAAAAAGGATAATTATGGCCAAAGAAAAGTGGAAAAAAAAAAAAACCCGTTGGTCACTTGAACGACGATGGGCTCAGTTTTCATTAGGGTGGGCCTTGTCTTCTTCACTCATGAAAAACCTGCCCAGCAATTATTTTCTCCTGAAGGGAGGCCTTCCCATGGAGCTCATTACCAGGAGCTCAAGTAAATTAAGCAACTGTGTCAATTTGGGGATATAAAGCGAAACATATTCTACTTTTGTCAGCTACACAAATGCTATTTGTCCTTGACACTGCTCTGTTGATTTTTCTAGGCTCTTGATTTTTATGAACTACATTTGTGGGCCTGGCTGACTTCGGCAATCACACAGGCTTGCCTCCCTGAGTTTCTGGGGTCCTTGGCTTTTGTGCCCCCACTCCCCCTCCCCCATGCCCCAGCTCCCTTCCTCACACCACAATGCCCTTTCTGTTGCTGGTCAAATTCCCTCTTGCCCTGTGGTCGCTACCCTTGCCTCTTCCATCTCTCTCCTTTCACTCCTTTTCTTCTGCACTTTATTTCTTCCTTCCCCATCTTCTGTCCCCTTCTCACCTTCCTCCGTGGTGACTCATTCACCTGCACCTGCATCGCTGCCTTTTCCAGGCTGCCCATACCCTGTTCTGACTGGAGATGAGCGGATCAGCAGTTTAGGATAATAATAACATTATATATATAATATTTATTATCATAATATTATATATCAAATCCATCCAAATTATAATAATTATCACAAATATTTACAATTTTAATGTTAATTTTATATAATTTAATAATTGTATTAATTTTAACATTCAGTTATAAATATGTCTGATTATATTACAAATATAATTATATATTTATAATTATAATAATACAATAATAGTTTGGATAAATTAGGTTAAGTAAAATATATTACTAAAATATCTTCCACTCCTTCCTTATTACGTTTTAAAATGTGAACTTTTGTGAAATTTTAAAATGTGAAATTTAAAATTTTAGATGAAATTTCAAAATTTTAAGAGTGAAATTATACATGTGGCTCATGTTTGCGACTCTCATTAAATTTCTGTTGGACAACACATATACAGATCTTTGCATGGTTACTCAGAATGGGCTGTTTTCCAATTCCTAAGACCTCAGAGATTTCTTTGAGGCCATTGTGACATCCTTGTTCTTATTTACTTCTGTTTCTTAGAAATGGGAATAACATCTTAAAGACAAGAATATATGTATACTTATGTTTTAATTTAAATTTAATTTAGAAGAGAGAAAACTCCCACAGCTACATCTTATCTGTGGTCAGATTTTGGTCTATAATGATATTCGGATTTAAAAAGTGAGCCAAGGGGCACCTGGGTGTCTCAGTCGGTTGAGTCTCGGACTCTTGATTTTGGCTGGGGTCATGATCTCAGGGTCAGCAGATCAAGCCCGCATTGGGCTCCAGAGTCAGCGGGGAGTCTGCTTGAGTTTCTCTCCCTCTGCTCCTCCTTCTGCTCACTGCGTGCTTGCACATGCATGTGCATGCTCTCTCTCAAATAAATAAATCTTAAAAAAAAAAGTGAGCCTAGCCCTTCCCTCATTTTTGTTCTTGAGCTTCCCTTAATACTCTTTTTTTTTTTTAGAAGATTTTATTTATTTATTCATTTGAGAGAGAGAGAGAGAAAGCATGAGCAGGGGAGAGAGGCAGAGGGAGAGGGAGAAGCAGACTCCCCAATGAGCAGGGAGCCCGATGTGGGGCTGGATCCCAGGACCCTGGGCTCAGGACCTGAGCCGAAGGCAGCCCCTTAGTTGACTGAACCACCTAGGCACCCAAGCTTCCCTTAATATTCTTGATGGGTCAGGCCATCAAATGCCTGCCTGGCCACAGCCTCTGTGGAAGGGTGGGTCCCTGTTCCTGTGATGCTGTGTCCCCTCCTTATTTCCTCTAGAGCTGCTTAGACCTGACATCAGGACCGTGAAGAAGTACCAACGACGCAGAGATCTGAAAAGATGAGCTGGGCTTATCAGCATGTTTTTCTGACCTGGAAAGAGGGAGAAAGAATGAGACTGTTATTTATGGGAGGTGAAGTTGAAAAAGGTGCTAAGAGAGCACTTGGGGCCATGTGTGGTCACGGCCACAGCCAAATTTATAAGGGAGAAATTACAAGTAAGCAAGATCTGTGACTAGGGAAACCTGTCTATGGAGAAGCATGGGAGATAGACAAAAGGGGGTGAGAATAAGCGAGTAGTGACAGAGAGAAGCAGCTGTGCGGAGATCAGCTGAATTACCTAATAACAGTGCCAGCACACTCAGGCTGCTGTAGCAGAAATGCCGGAGCCTGGTAGACCAGAGAGTGTATAAACAACAGAAGTGTGTTTCTCACAATCCTGGAGAATGGGAAGTCTAAACCAAAGGCACTGGCAGATTCAGTGTCCAGTGAGGGCCTTCTTTCTGGTTCATAGATAGCATCTTCTTGCTGTGTCCTCACACGGTGGCAGGTGCAGGGGAGCTTCTGAGGTCTTTTTTTTACAAGGGCACTACTTGCATTCGTGAGGACTCTGCCCTCATGGCCCAATATTTTCCCTAAGGCCCCGCCTCCTAATGCCATCGCCTTGGGGGTGGTAGGATTTCAATATATGAATTTTGGGGGAGACCTAAACATTCAGACCACAGCAACAGGTCACTAAAATAAAGATTCTTAAATTGATTTTATTATCGATCTGATTTTTTTTTTTTTTTTCTTCTCATGGCTTCACAAAGATGCTGTCATTTTTGGAGCTGGGTTGTTCAACTTTTCCTGGATTTCTGTATAAAGGGAACATTATTATCAGTCTTTATGTACTGAAGTGGCTCTCTGTTTCTTGTTGCTAGAGGCTAAAGGAAATGCTACCTTCATTTTGGGTAAGTTTTAGAGTTAATGTCTTTTTCCCCCCAAAATAGTTTTGATTTTGAGGTATATTCTAGCCCCTCCCTCTCCCACCTTTCTGTTAGGTCCACACAGAATTTTATTTTATTTTTTTTAAAGATTTTATTTATTTGTCAGAGAGAGAGCATAAGCAGGGGGAGTGGCAGGCAGAGGGAGAAGCAGGCTCCCTGCTGAGCAAGGAGCTCAATGAGGGACTCGATCCCAGGACTCTGGGATCATGACCTGAGCTGAAGACAAACGCTTAACCATCTGGGCCACCCAGGCATCCCCACACAGAATTTTAATCAACCCAATCTAACCCTAGTTTTTTTTTTTTTTAAATACCTAAAACAACCCTTTTTTTTGACTGCTTCTAAACCATGTAATTTAATATTATTTTAAAAAGTGATTAAATTTTTATTTGCTTTTGTGTATATTAAGAAGAAGATGATCCTTTAATCTGTCACTGAACATAATTGCAATTCTTGCCAAGCAGGTTAGAAATCTATTCTTTTTTTCAAGTTCAGAATTAATGCTAATGAATGAGTCAGAGCTTTGGTGTAAATAGCATAAGAACTTACTACAAGGAATAAAAAACATGTGTCTTTATTTCTATTACTATTGTCCCCATTGGGCAAGAAGTACATTTTTCTTGATCTAGTTCTCAACTGACTGTAAGCCACGTTGAGGTAGTATGTTAGCTCCAGCTGCCATCACAGCATACCATGACTGGGCGGGGTAAACAGCAGAAATTTAGGGCGTCTGGGTGGCTCAGTCAGTTAAGTGTCTGCCTTCAGCTCAGGTCATGATCCCAGGGTCCTGGGATCGAGTCCTGCATTGGGCTCCCTGCTCAGCAAGGGAGCCTGCTTCTCCTTCTGCCTCTCTCTCTCTCTCTCTGTCTTTCACGAGTAAATAATAAAAAAAAATCTTAAAAAAAAACAGTAGAAATTTATTTCTCACAGTTCTGGAGTCTGGGAGTTTGACCTCAGGGTGCCAATATGGTTGGGTTCTGGTGAAGGCAGACTTCCTGGCTTGCAGATGGCTGTCTGCTTGCTGTGTGCACACATATGGGGGTGGGAGAGAGAGAGAGAGAGAGAGAGAGAGAGAGAGAGAGGAAGGGAGAAAGGGGAGGGTGAGAGGAAGGGAGCAAGTAGTTGGTCATTGAGAGGACGTGATTGCCTATTGACCCATGAGCTAGACTAGGGCCACAGGAGCTCCTTAAACCCTCCCCTGTTCTTCATAAGTACATTTCCCACACCTTTCTTGTACTAGGAGCCACTTTAAGGATGTAGCCTCGAGAGAGTGATATGTCATTCTCGACTGTATACATGGCTGAACCCTGCTGAGGCCCTTCTGTAAACTCTTAAGATTCTGGCAGGAGGATGTGAAGATCTACTCACTTGCAGCTGTCCAAGGTAAGCCCCACAGGTAAGTTCCCTTATTAAAATGGTCGTCGACAGTCTGAAGAGGTCTGCCTTTTCCTTCCATCTTTCCTCACCCTCCAGGTACGTGCACCAGTTTCAAACTTCACCCTGGAAGCTCCCAAGGTTGTGAGTCAACACAAGCTCTCCGGTGCCTCTTCTTCTAGGGGCACTAAACCCATCAGGAGAGTCTCAATCTCACAACCTCATCTAAACCTAATTATCCTCCAAAGGTCCATCTCCAAATAGCATCACATTGGCAGTTAGGGCTTCAACATCTGAATTTTGTTCATAGCAGGTTATTAAAGGCAAATTATAATTTTTTCCCCATGTGAGTATTTTCGGCAAAGTTTTTTTTTTTTTTTTCTCCCAAGATCTCTGTCAGGCAGGGTTTTCGCCAAGGCTGCCAGGCACCGATGCAAGAACTGACCCGATGGGAGCCAGCGGGCGCGGCAGCTGCCATCCATTTTCCTCAGCCCTCCTTCTCCAGGAGCTGGGCCACTGTGCTCTCTGGCTGTCCGTCTGGGATCCCCAAGGCATCGGGCATCCTGTGAGCCCTGTCCTGGTGCCACTCCCCACTGCTGTCCTTGCTACCACAGCCTGCTCCCACCTCGGCTCACCACCCATGCCCCACAGTATTTTTTGATATTTTGTGAGTTTTATATAATGCAGGTTTTATTTTTATAGCTTGATATTTATCAAGTTTGACAGATGATTCATTCAGAAAGCAGTCTTGAGACACATGAAAAGGGTAATAATAACTATCACATACTTGTCCCCTCCTATCTGATTTGTATTAAAATAGAGCAGGGAGGTCAGGCTTATTTACTTATTTTTCTAGTTGTTCAATGATTAAGCACATATTTTACTAAGTTCTTACTGGATGCCAGACACCGTGTTCGGTGCTTTACATGAATTAATTTTTCTTTGTTAAAGTCATGTAGTGTGGGGTCCCACGATTTCTGATCTATGACATCTCTAAGTCCTGTCTTGGAGAGTGAAGTCCTTCCTCCATCTGTGTCCTGTCTGCTGATAAGACTTCCTAGAGGGTTGCCCCGAACGATCCAAGGACATGGTAAGTTCCTAAGTGAAGACAGTGGTGGTGGATATGGAGACAGATTCACAAATTCTTTTGGAGATAAAATTAATGGGATTGCGTAACTGGACAGAGTTGCTTAGGAAGAGAAGAAGGAGTTTGGGTTGATTTCCAGGGTCCTGGCTGCCGAGATGAGGCTGGTACTCGTCAAGTAGTTCTATAGAGGAGGAGAGGAAGATTCAGGGAGATTTGGAGAGAAATATGGTGACTTTGTGAACTGCCTGTAATGTTTGTATGTACGTATGAAAAATAAAGTGGGGACGTGAGGCAATTATCTGAAGACTGCAAGTAAAATAAGTTCTTTCATTAGGAGAGAAAGTGAAGGCTTACGCTTTTAAGCACTTTGCTCTGGGATCTCTCCCTTGGAGACAATGCTGATAAGAATCATAGCCAACTTGATCGCCAAGTGCTTCCTTTAGAAGCCCTGGAACTCACTGAGGTCCTAGCGACACAACAGAATTCACACACAGACGGTGTCTTAGTTTCCACTTGCAGCTGGAACAACACAAACTTACTGTTTTTTTTTTTTTAAAGATTTTTATTTATTTATTTGAGAGAGCGAGAATGAGAGAGAGAGTACATGAGAGGGGGGAGGGTTAGAGGGGGAAGCAGGTTCCTTGCTGAGCAGGGAGCCCGATGCGGGACTCGATCCAGGGACTCCAGGATCATGACCTGAGCCGAAGGTAGTCGCTTAACCAACTGAGCCACCCAGGCGCCCTTACTGTTGTGTTTTTAACAACACCAATTTATCATCTTCCAGTTCTGCAGGTCCAAAGTCCTAAAATCAAGATGTTGGCCGGATTGTGTTCCCTCTGGAGGTTCTGGGCGAGAATTTGTTTCCTTGCATTTTCTGGCTTCTTAGAGACTGCCTACATTCTTTGCTTTGTGGTCCCTTCAGCCATTGTCCAGGCCAGCAGGGTAGCATTGTCAAATCTCTCTATCTGTTCTCTGCTTCCTTACTTTCTGACTCTGACCCTTTGACTCCCTCTTCTGAAGGACGCTTGAGATTGCATTGGCTCACTGGGATAACCTAGGGTCACCTCTATCTCGAGATCCTTACCTTAATCACATCTGCAAAGCCTCTTTTGCCATGGAAGATGACAGAGTCATGGGTTCTGGGTCTGAACGTGAGGACTTCTTGGAAGACCACGTTTTGCCACCACAAGGGTCTGTCTTGCCCAACATCCTAGGGTGTTTAGTCCCATGAGGACCAAAACAAGGTGCTTCTGCTCCCCCTGCCTTTTTTCCTCTCCTTTGCAAGTCCTTAAGGTGTTGGGTCAAACTTACATTAAGAGCTGATATATCTACAAACATTTTTGGTAAATTGGGGCTTTGGTGGGGTTTGTCTGATACGATGTCTCATCGATTAAGAAAGGTTTCATTATTATTTGAAGTTTGTTGTACTATATTGGGAGGGGGCATTGAAGTGATGTAATACTTTCAGCATGTGTGTAAGAGCAAAATAACTCCTAAAATGGGGGGAAGAAAGGGAAATCACCCTAAACCCTCCCCTTAGGGGGCCTTATATTCTTGGGAGAGGGGTGCCATCTAGTTCCTACTCCTTGTAGAAAGTGTAGTGACCACTTCCTCTACTAACAGTTCCTGACTTCCTAGCTGAATTAGAAGTTCCTCCTCTGTTCTTCCATGATGTCTGGGGCAGAGTGTTATTTTTGAGCATTTATCACCTTGTAATTCATTGCTTGTTTATCTGTCCCACTAGATTTTATTATGAGGAGAGATTATGCCTTATTCCCCATTGCATCCCCTTGTGCCTAAGACCTGCCTACCAATAATTGTGTATTGAATGGATGAATGAAAGGAATTGTTTCTAGAACAGCTTCTGAATCTTGAATTTCCCTTAATGTTTTTATCTTATATTTCTCATTGACTTGCAGGAATACTACAATGGTAAATGAGATAATTTCTATAAAGTGTGTTAAGATCGTTGGAGAAATGTTTCATTAGGCTAAGCCTCAGGCACAGCTATCAAACGAAGCTAAAATTTATTCTTTTTCTTTAGTTTTATTTATCAAAGTTGTTGGCCGGGAAATTTGCCTCCATGATGAATTTGAGCCAACTGGCAAAAATGTATACAATTTTACATAATGTCTTACAAACACATAAGGCACAAAATAAAGCTTCATATAATGAGAGAATGAATAGTTAATTAATTAATAAAAAGAGCTATGCCTTTTAGGGAAGTAAACAAACAAAATAAAACAAAACACATACTGAATCTCGTTTGTAAACCCATGAGTTCCTTGTTGTTGATGAAGTAGAAAGCATTTCTTCAGTTCTCATCCTTGGCTTATGAGTCAGCTTTTGCTGCAGTAACTATCAACCCTCGAAATTTCAATGGCTCAACAATTATTTTTTTAGTCTCATGATGTGAGGGTTGTGGGCTTGCTGGGGCTCTGCTGGGCATGGCTGGGTTTACAGAACTCAGCTGGGCTCTACTGATTGGGTAGGTCTTTTCATTCTTGGACAAAGTCAATGAAGCAGCCACTCCCTGGGATATGCTCTTCTCATGGCTGGGCACTGGAGTTCAAGGGGTGGGAGAACAGAGGTAAACTATGCAGGTACCTTAAAGCTTCTGCTCCATTGGCCAAAGGAAGTCACATGGTCAAGTACAGAGTCCCTGCGTGGAGAAGTACACTATTGTGAACGAATAACACAACCTATCACAATCTGTGCCCAAGGTAATGCTTGTCAAAGCCGCTATTTGGCTTTCCATAGTAGTAACTGCTCATGAAAGCTTTTATTTGAAGTTCAATTTATTTAATTTAAATAGCAAAGGTGATTATCCGGTATTCAATAGGTTCTATATAAATTGGCCCCACAGGTAAAAGTAAATAGATTTGGGGATTTTAGCTAAAGAAAAAATTGGATTTTATAAGTATCTAAATGTTTTCATGAGGGTCATGCTGGTCAGTCCTTCTTTGTATCTGCGGATGTCCAAGCCAGCAGAAAAGGATTTAATTAAAGTAGAGATATTGGAGTATAGTTACCAGAAGGAATGATTTCTTGACCAGTCAAGTGAAAAAGACTTGAAAGGGGCAAAAGGTCTCCCTAGTGGATAATTAAATCATTCATCTGCTTGAAGGAGGAAGGCTGGGCCAGATGACAGGTTTCTGCCAATTCTCTTGTTTATAGTACTTTGAATTTTGAAATAAAGAAGTCCTTCTAAGACAGATGGTATTAAAATTCCTCTTATATCAGTAAAATGACACTAAGAAACTTAGAAGCTGGTTTAATGCAGAAAATGAAAATAGTAAGAGAAAGAGATGTGAGAGGAAAATACAACTCTAAGCATTCACTTTTGAGAGAATAGAACATCATAGTTAATTCCAATTTTAACACATTCATTTGTTTTATTCATACTGTCTTTCAACAGACATTTAATTGGTACCTACTATGTGTCAGGCATTGTGATAGGTGCTGGTTGGCTAAGAAATTATATAATTCATAGTTAAAAGATCTGATAAATTAGCTATAAATGTCATGATCGCCATCAATCTTCCTCAGAACTTTTTGCATACCATTTAGAAAAGAGAATAGGATTTTAATTTTTTATAAATATATATTTTATATAAATATATATTATTTATATTTTATTTCTATGATTTATAGTCATGAAAATCTAAACGCTAAAAATTATTCCTTTCAGATGATCATATATGCCTTTCTTGGCCATTTCTTTTCTTTCTTTCTTTTTTTTATGGTCCTTTCTTCTCCCCTCAGCTTTTTTGAGGTATCATTGACAAATAAAATTGTAAGATATTTAAAGTGTACAGTATAATGATTTGATATACATATTCCTTGTGAAAGGGTTTACCCCCATTGAGTTAACACCTACATCTTCTTTCTTTCTTTCTTTCTTTCTTTCTTTCTTTCTTTCTTTCTTTCTTTCTTTCTTTCTTTCTT
>NW_023270453.1:1789338-1852216 GCF_011800145.1 Mirounga leonina
CTTTCTTTCTTTCTTTCTTTCTTTCTTTCTTTCTTTCTTTCTTTCTTCTTTCTTCTTTCTTCCACATATAAGTGATACCATGCAGTATTTGTCTTTCACTGTCGGGCTTATTTCACTTAGCATAAAATCCTCCAGGTTTATCCAGGGTCTCAGGCATTTTTAAAGAGCACTGAGGTGTTTTAAAATGACAACTGATCCTCTCCGACAGCAAATTATTGTTTTATTTGCCTTTGAGGGGGATTTGTGAGCAGGGCAATGAGGGGTTCAAAGGCTCTTGTATTGGTGAATCTCTTTCAAGAAATTATTTCTTTTGAAAAGTCAAACAGCACAACATCATTAGGAATTAGATTTCATCAGCGCAACTGCCAAAGAGGCTCAGAAATCAATAGCTTTCTTTTTTTTCCATGAAAGGCTGCAGCTATGACTTTTAAAAAAATGACAGAAATATTTGTCACAGTAGTTGCTATGTGGCATTACTGAGTCTTAATCTGTGTGCTAGCAACGGAATGTGTTTGCTTATTTGTTATACCCAATCTATGATAATCCTAGTTGACACTTATGTAGTGTTTACCAAGAGGCAGGCGGATTGAAGCACTTCAGAACTGCTGACTCATTTAATCCTCACAGTAGGAGAGTAGGAGCTGTTTCTGTAGCACTATGTTATCCCCATTTTGTAGACTAGAAAACTGAGGCATAGAGACGCTAAGTGGTTGCATAAAGTAACAGGACTAGTAAATGGCAGGCTTGGGCTTTGAATTCAGGCGTTGTAGCTCCATTTCGAGTCCAATAACCTGAGATCTTATTAAAACTTAAAACTGATTCCTATTCTGTTTGGTTTCATCCTACCCTCAGCCTTGAGCTTGATTTTCTGGACCTACGGGTTAGGACCATGAGTTTGTAATTGCTTCCCTTCCTGCAAGTGAAGAACTTTTCGTAGATTCTGTGGTGTTTAACTGCAAAAATATACATTGCACACACACACACACACACGCACAGCAAACTGAGTGATGACCGTTTATTAATCCAGAAAGGCTTGACAGGGGCCTAAAATGACCACTCGCTCCCCAAGTACAGATACAAAAAGTGCAGGGGTTGGGAGCCAGTGAGAGAAGCGGCTTCCCCCTCTAGGGTCTGACGACCTCACACAGGAGCGCGCGGCCCGCTTTTCTCCGAAGACGCCCCTGCGAGCCGGCGCGACACCACGCGCGGCGCCGCGGGGACGTGAGTCCCCCGGGTCCCTGCGGGTCTCGCGGCTCCAGGACCCGAGCGCGCCGGTGCGCGCGGCCGGGACAGCCTCGGCCCGGGGACCCGGCTCTGCGTGGGGCGTTGGTGCGCCGCCGCCCGCCGTGCTGGGGCTGGAGGAGCAGGGCGCGCTCAAGCCCACGTCCTCTGGGTACCAGGAACACCGGTCTGCGAGTGCGGGAATCCCGCTGGGGCAGAAGACAGAAGAGAAAGGGCAGGGAGTGCGCGGGTCTGAGCGCCGCCCCCCCCCGCCCCCCAGTTTCTCCCACCGCCAGCGCTTCCCTCCCCCGCCGCCGCCCACCTGGCTGCGGTACCAGGCTCGCTCCCAGGCCTCACAGTCGCAGCGCGCGGCTGTCTGCGGAGCTCGGCCGGTCTTGCCCCCCTCTTCACCCGCTGCGCCCTCCCTCCCCGGTGCCCGACGTGCTCGTTCCCTGCCGCTTGGGTCCGGGCGCGCCGGTGGGTTTGGCCTGCGCGGCGGCGGCGGCGGCGAGGCGGGGGAGCGAGTGAGCGCGAGGGGCGGGAGCCAGTGTCTGTGTGAGTCACCCGTACCTGGAGTGCGAGCGACGCAGAGCGAGCGGCGCGGAGCCCGAGCCGGAGCCCGAGCCGGAGCCGAGCCGGGGCCAGCGAGCGCGGCCGCCCGCCAGCGCCAGGCCCCGCCGCGCACCCACCCGCGCCCCCGCAGCCCTTCCCGCGCATCGCGCGGCCGGCTCGCCAGGGGTCCGGCGCCGACTCCCGACCCCGGCGCCCGGCCGCCCGCAGCCCTCCCGCCTGCCCGGAGGCGGCGCGGGGCTCGCCGGGGGATGTCACAGCGGCTCCTCGGAGCCCCCAGCCGCTGCCGCACAGCCGCCGCCCCTGGGAACCGCGACAATGAACCCCCAATGCGCCCGCTGCGGGAAAGTCGTGTATCCCACGGAGAAAGTCAACTGCCTGGATAAGGTGAGCGAGGGGGCGCCGGGCCAGCCGGGACCTGCCGGGCGCCGGGCTGCACCTGCTCCGAGAAGTTTTGGCATCTGGGATGCAAGGAGGGGAATGGGTCTCTGTGTTTGTGTGTGTCTTGGCACAGGGTCAGGGCGCGCAAAGGAAAACGCCCGCAGGAGTATCAGGAGAGCACGCTTGGCGTTGGTGATGTTGGAACCGGCGAGGGTTTCGTCGGGGTGCGGAGGGCGAGGGTGCGGGGCTGCGCCGGCCTCGAGGGGCTGCGGAGGGCGCGCGGCGAAGCGCGGCCCGGGGTCGAAGAGCCCAGGCTGGACCCCTTCCCACCTGCACTGCTGCCCCTCACCGCCCCGCATCCCCGCCCCAAGGATCCGCCCGCACCCCACCTCACCGCCGCCCCAGCGCCTCCCGTGACGGCGGCGAGGTGGAGAGGCAAAGAGTAATTAATATGTCGTGGGGCGGCCGCTGCGGCAGTGCTAAGAATAATCCCCGCCGGAGAGCCGGGCTCGGCGCGGCGGGCAGGATCCGCGGGGGTTCATCCACCCGGTTGGGGAATTCCAGAGGCAGTGGCTTCGGGCCGGCCCCTGCAGCCCTGCTCCCTGCCCTTCCCGGGCGCGGATGGAGTGGACCAGCCTGCGAGAACGACCCCGGCGCTCTCCCGAGTGACTGGTAATTGAAACCGGCCGGAGGCGGTCCCCGTGAAATGTGCGTGTGGTGATAGAAACGCCTCACGAGAGCGCACCGTCACCCCGCCGGGCATCCGGGGTTGAGTCCACCGTCCCCACAATTTAGTAGAAGCTGGACCGGGGGCGGGGGGCAGGGGCACTTACACAGCCCCCCTCCTGCTCCTTCGGCTTGCCTGACTTCCGGTGGACCCGTGTTTGTGGAGATGCTGCGAACACCGTGTTTAGGCACTTTGAACCGATTCATCTTCCTTTGGAAGCCACTACACAGGTCCCATTCCTCCATTAGCCAGTTCGGGATTCCGTTCTGGCTGCTCGTAGAAGTGCGGTGTGGAGAGAGCTTTGGCAGTTCTTCCGTCAGAGTCTGTACTTGGGGTGGGGATTCATTTAAAACTCAATTTTAATAGCCGCCTGCCTTATTTACTTAAGTGGAAGTAGGCAAACACATCTCCTGTTACCTACAATCATTTTGTTGTAGTATTTTCAAATAAGGGTGGGGACGGCCTTGCGCTAAAAATATCCCCTCTCTGTACCCATCCTGGAGAGCGCTGGCATTGTACTAAACTTTTAAATATTTATTATTATTATTTTTTTCAGTATTGGCATAAAGGATGTTTCCATTGTGAGGTCTGTAAGATGGCTCTCAACATGAACAACTACAAAGGCTATGAAAAGAAGCCCTATTGTAATGCGTAAGTATTGTCAACATAGCATGCCCGCTGTGGCTCGGCATCAGAACATGAAAGCAAGTGGATCTGCCTGTTCTGGAGAACTGACTCACTGTGTCACGCAGGTGGGGCGGTGGCCAGTGACTTGTTTCTGCCACAGACTCTGGGGCCAGGTACTTTGTTGGAGGACTCATGCATGGCATGTGCGTCTTTTTTAATGGGGAGGGTAATTTGTGTGTGTCTTCAGCCAGGTCCGTTTTGAGGTTCACAGTGTTGCAGAGTTGGGAACATTTGTTAGAAGCTGCAGAACTACACCCTGAGAACGTATGGGCTCTGAAGTGCATGTCAGCTTTCCATTTTAATCATATGATGTTGCCATATTGCAATTTTACATCTGAACCTAGTTGCTAGGGAAAGGAGCCTCTCGCTTCATCTCAGCCGAGACCACTCCAGAGATCCTAGAGCTTACACGGGGAACTAAAGAACGGAGACACAGGTATTTCTGGCTGGTTAGTAGTAGGTCTGTTGGTGGGGATTAAAGAAGGTAACCTTTTTTTGGCAGGCTTTTCTGCAGGCGTGCTTTTAGCCTATACCACTAGCAATTAGCTAGCATTTATACAGTGCTTACCATGTGCTAGGCTCTATTCTCAGCACTGTATGCATACTGACTCATTTCATCTTTACAGACTTAGGAAGGGGCTCAGATCACCCCTCTAATCTAGAGATGGGTAAACATTGGCCAATGGTTCCAAATGTCTCCTTTGCTGCCCTGGGGCATATGTCTCTCCACTTCCTGAACATCCTCCCACCCTAGAGTGTTTTCAGCTGTGGGCCCTTGGCCTTGATTATTGAGCTCCCTTCTTCCCCGTTCCCCTGTGGGGGCCTCTCCAGCCTGGAGGTGGCAGAGGATCCCCAGCCTTTTGGCTGGAATATTGCCAGAGATTCATTCTCTCTAGAGTTTTTGAAGTAGGTTCGTTCAGGTCTTCCGGAGATGGAGGGCCCATGGTTAATTGACACTTCGCTCACGGGACTGTGTTTTCATACATAGTAAGTTTTTGGTAAACAAATGTAGTGTGCTCATACCTCTCTGGTGAAGAACTTTTTTTTTTTTTTTAAATCCCTTTGTGTTTCTGTTGGTTCTAGCTTAGTGCTTATGGATAGACTAGAAACTTTTCAAGAAATCAGAAAATGGGGGCACTGAACAGAATTCAGGACTTTTTTGGATAAGTGAAGTTCACAGATATTGCCCAAACTCATCGATGTTTTCAACCCTCCTATACCATGCCTTTCATCAGGATAACATGAAGCAAAAATGAGATTTCAGTGTCATGGTCTCCTGCTTCTCTTAAAGAGAGGTATGAGGGACTGGTTAAACATCAAAGGCAGTCAGCAGTACCTAGATGGGAAAGGGTCTCCTACAACCCATAAACGAGATAATTGTTCTTTAGTTTAAAGGAAAGTGAGCCATTTTTCCGTAACTACTCCAGCCCGTGGCCTGATTCGATCAGGCTTTATGGGCCACACAGCCTGGAGTTTAACCTGGTGATAACAATGCCTTTGGGTGGCCCTGGTAGGCCTGGAGGAATTGGGAGGAGAAGAGGAAAGACAGGAGAGAAAGAAATTGAGGAGAGAACAATTACATTTAATATGATATGATGGATGGATGGAACTGGAGGGTATTATGTTGAGTGAAATAAGTCAAAAAGAGAAAGACATGTATCATATGATCTCACTGATATGAGGAATTCTTAATCGCAGGAAACAAACTGAGTCTTGTTGGAGTGGGGGGTGGGGTGGGAGGGATGGGGTGACTGGGTGATAGACACTGGGGAGCGTATGTGCTCTGGTAAGCGCTGTGAATTGTGTAAGATTGTTGAATCTCAGATCTGTACCTCTGAAACAAATAATGCAATATATGTTAAGAAAAAAAAAAAAGAAGAAGGTAGCGGGAGGGGAAGAATGAAGCGGGGGAAATCGGAGGGGTAGACGAACCATCAGAGACGATGGACTCTGAAAAACAAACAGGGTTCTAGAGGGGAGGGGGGTGGGAGGATGGGTTAGCCTGGTGGTGGGTATTGAGGAGGGCACATTCTGCATGGAGCACTGGGTGTTGTGCACAAACAATGAATCATGGAACACTTCATCTAAAACTAATGATGTAATGTATGGGGATTAACATAAGAATAAAAAAAATTAAAAAAAATATGATGGAACATATATATATATTTGTTATGTGTGTGTATACATATACACGTACACACACACATATATGCACCTATAGATAGATAAAGAATTGAATTAAGGAGAAAAGAAATGATAAAAATAAAAGGCCAGAAAAAAAGAGATACAACTGAAGGAGAGTGTGTTTGGTTGCTTTGGGCCACTTGACAATTCAGTGTTTACTGCTTAGTTTTAGTTCAGTCCAATTAAAAAAGAATATCAGATTCTGCAGCAAGTCATCAATGGCTGGTTTGCTCTCTGACTTAATAGTGAACTAGTGCCCAGAACAGTTGAGATTGGGACCCCAAAACAAAAAACCTCTAACTGTAGGTGGGAAACATCCTGCTTTGTTGTTTCGTAGACTGAGTCTCATTTTAAATACTTTGGGTATGTCTAAATCAAATGCTTACAGATTTTTCTCTCTAAACTTTCTTATATAATGCATGTACCTTGGTATTAGGTTTAAGGGGAATTTTGGGGATAGCATCTCAGATTTCTTGCTTAGTATGAAACCCAGTGTTTCACCTTGTTGAGCAGACTAACAGGGGAAGACAGAAATCTAGCTTTAGTGGGTGAATGATTCGAATTGATGGTGTCAATTTGTTTAATTTAGCTTTAAGTTCATGTCACAGCTTGATATGCTGTCTCCAGAAACAGAGCCTGGCAAAGTTGCAGGTTCTGTCTGCTGTGAAGGTGCCAGGCTGGAAGGCCCCTGTTCTCAACCCTTATTTTTCCAAGGGCATAGGTTGCCGTATAAACTCACTGGGCAGCCGTGGATTACCCTCTGGGGATTCTGATGCCTCCGCTCTAATTCAGGTGCTGTTCCCTGTGGTCTTGGCCAGAAGGGTTACCATAATTTGTCTGGGTCATTGGTGGAAAATTGATTCTCTGAAGCATACTGTTACTAGAAAATGAAACATTCTATGTCCATGCAGTATTTTATCTGTACCCAGTTTGGCTCAAGAGTCAATATATGTCCATGTTTAAATGAAAATGACTATTCTTACCCCCTCAACTTGTTATCGTGAAAAAGTGGTTGAAAGAATAATACAACGAACATCTGTATATCTTCCACTGAAATTCCACCATCATTAACATTTTGCCACATTTGCTTCATATTTCTATTTAGGTATATTTATGAACATATTTATTATTGTCAGACCATTTGTCAGTTTCACGCATCAAGTTGGTTTCATATGTTGATATTTCCTCCCTGAAAACTACATCATCCACATACTAAGAATAAGGATATTTTCTTAAAGAGTCATAAAGCCATTGTCACACCTAGGAAAATTAACCAAAATTTCGTAATATCTACAATCCTATTTTCACATTTCCCCCATTGTCCTAAGAATGTCTTTTATAGCTGCTTTTTTTCTTTTTAAACCAGATCCAATTAAGGTTCAAACTTTACTTTTAGTTGTTGTGAAAAAAGACAGCTTTTTTTAGTTATTGGAGATTAGAATTCTTTAATTTCATTTCTGTTGATTTACATAATCTGTCAGAGTTTTCATGAAGAGAACTTATGTAGCATTTCTGTGAAAAAGACCTTTAAAATAAATATCAAGAATATGCTTAATAGTTTGAAAGCATAAACAGACATTTAAGCTTATTTTAAGAAAACATAAAAGCTTTTTATTTTAATTGATACCTGGGGGCACTTTTTAATGGGATGAAGTAGTGAGTATTTGCTTTGCTTTAAATACGTTGCTTATTTATATTCTCATGTGTTTAGAGAAGAAACAAGTTTTCTGTTTGATTTCATGCAAAGGAAAACACGTATAAAATATAATTTACATAATATTTAAAATTCGATCTTTTGATAGAATGATCAAAGTGTATTACACACTACATGTAAGACGGGCATAATACACATTAAGCTCCTAATGCAGTAGTGCACACTATTAAAATATTTAAAAACAAACTGGTCTACTTGAATACATGCCATGTTTTCATAGCCTTTATGTTTCATAAGTATGTTTCAGGCAGTGGATTCTTTAGCACATTCAGGATTTTTTTTCATCATGTAACTTGCAAAGAAAAGAGGACGAGGCAATATTTTTATTGCTAAGAGATGTTGAGAAAATAACAGTACATGATGAGACAAAAAACACACCTCATATTTGTATGTGAATATATATGCCAAGTTAAACTACCCAACAAACCACCCAAAGCATATAAACCCCAAGGCCATTTGACAAATAAATTATTTAACTTATCATGTGTGAAAGTCAAAATTGCACTTATTATATGTTTGTAAAAAATACATAATTCCTTCAGATTTTCTGAGAAATATCATAGCTTAGAAATAATAAGAGAAATAATAATAAGGCAGGCCAGTTAATATACTGGCACCAAAAGTCTAGTTATTTTAGGTCAGGGGAGGCCCCAGTTAATGATGCAATAGTTTTAAGCAGGACCTTGTCAATAATTTCCCCAAGTCATTACTTTTGCGGAAATTTTTGGGACGCTGAGAATTTGTCCTGATCTGCCCACATTTGATATACCTTGTATCTGTGTCAAATGTATCTTTAAATATGGGGCTGAAAGAACACAAATACCTGTGCTCAATGTGTTTAACTGTCTTTCCAAATGAGATTCCCTCTCAGCAAATAGTTTCACTTAACATCATTTTGGGAGGTGTTTAAAAACAAAACAGTAGGAGCTGTGCGTCGTGTTTACTTTTGCTCTGCCTGTGTTAGCATTCATCTTGTGAATATTTATTGCCCATCTACAGCCTGGGAGATGCTGAGCTAGGTACTGCTCATTCTGAGCCGCCCAGAACGGTCAGTGCTGGTCAGCCAGCCTGTCTTGAGGCTGATTATCTGGGCCAATGCTCCACTAGCTCTCATGTACCGTTTTTCTGCTGGTCAGTCCTTGTTAGTGCCTTTACTAAGGGGTGCTCTGAGGACACGGAAGGAAATTGAATTTAAACCTGAGAGTTTTTCCACCAATATATTTCCCTTATCTCTGTTTAGACCTCTCAAGCCCAGTTCTATAACCCTCCAAGGGCTTGAGTTATCTCAAGGGGACTTATGAAATTCTTGCTATTAAGTTAGCTTTAATTACTTAAGAACTTTTCACGGAAGGCACTGTTGTGTAATTGGAGTTTCGAAGCAAGACAGAACTGTATTTGAATCCTGGCTCCATCATGTTCTGCTGAGCAAGTCCCTTGATCTCTAAGCTTCAGTTTCTTATCTGGACAATGGGAATGGTAACGCTCACCCTTACAGGGCTGTATGGGACTAAGGAGACAGTGCACGTCAAGGTTCCGGCAGTTTCTGGCATATAGCAGACCTCCAGTAAACGATAGTGCTTTTATTTCCTCAGTGGGACTTTTTTGAGGGATGAAGGAGGAAAAAGAGGGTAGAGGGAGAAGAGGAAGTACTTCAAAGAAATAATAGTTATTCCTATTAAAATGTTTCTACCAATGTTTTTCACACTGTGGGTTGCCACCCATTAGAGGGTTGTATCCAGAACTGAAAGAAAGAGAGAGAGAGAGAGAGAGAGAGAGAGAAAGAGGGACTATCAGAGAGCATCTGAGTAGTGAAATGAGTATTGTTTGGGCAAACATTTTTTCTCCAGTTGTGTGTGTACGGCGTGTACTGGATCATGACGTAAAAAATATTTTTACTGGAAGCGGTGGTCAAAAAAGTTTGAGACACGCTAGTTTAGTTTCATATTCTTTTTTTTTTTAAAGATTTTATTTGAGAGAGAGAATGAGAGAGAGAGATAGAGAGCACATGAGAGGGGGGAGGGTCAGAGGGAGAAGCAGACTTCCTGCCGAGCAGGGAGCCCGATGCGGGACTCGATCCAGGGACTCCAGGATCATGACCTGAGCCGAAGGCAGTCGCTTAACCAACTGAGCCACCCAGGCGCCCTAGTTTCATATTCTTAATGTCCCACGTGTCAGAGAGAACTGAAAGTCACCGGTGAGGACCATGCTGTGTGCACTGAGTTCATGAATTCAGATAACCATTGCTTTCCCACCCTCGGGGCCAACCACCTCCTATCCCATACGGAACAGCCTTCAGGAATCTGTTCAGCCGTCAGAACTGTCACCATCCCATGAAGGCAACGTGTGCTTATTTCTCTGCCTGTACCCTCTTTTAGCTTGGGGTGGCTCTGAGGACATCTGTCTTGCTCAGTCTGCATCCCCAGAGCCTGGCACTTAGCACTCAATAAAGATTAGCTGCATCAGTGAGTGTGAAGGTCATGCTGCATCAGTGTCGTTCTGCCTTCCCCCCTCAGATCGGGACGCCGCCCAGCCTACTTTCTCTTGGGCAGGCAGACAGAGGTTGGGCAACGTGAGAAGCTGGCTTGAGGGTAGGCTTTGAGGAACCTGAATGGTGGCGTGGTGGTCAGGTTTCACAGAGTCTGAATACCAAGGGCTGCAGTCTCCCCACTGAGGCTCACCATTGCCAAGACATAATGAACATGGTAGGATTTCCCTTCACTGCTTACAGGCTTGGTTTCCAAACCTGGTATTGTTCTAGAAGATTCCTTACTGATGTTCATTTATTTTCTTCTGGGTTTAATTATAATCTGTGAAATAAGATAATAATTTCTACCTAACAAGAACTCTATAGAAATTAAATGGGGGAAATATTTGTCAGCTTTAACACATCAGATGACACCTATTAGGTACGAAAATGTTAGTCCCCTCCCTGAATTATAATAAATAGAAAATTGTCTCATATTTCCCCCTTAAAGAGAGGGAGAAGTGTCACATTGTTAAAAGTAACAGTTTCTATGGAAGGATATTGTGGTTTGTGGGAGTTCTAGTTAGCATCAATTATAATATGCCTGACTTTTTAGTGACATACTACATAGAAAAAAATTCAACCTCTCGCTCCTTGACATAGACTTGATGTGGGAGGATGATAGGGGTTTTTGTTTTTTGTTGTATTTTTGTTAAAATTGGATGATTGAAAGTGAGGGATGGAGACATTTTATTTGAACCAACAAAAAGGTTCCAGTGTTTATTCAAACTAATCGGATTCTCAGTTACCTTACTGAACCACTGATGGTATCTCATGAATTTTAGTATCTTTTGAAATCATTCTAGAAGACCATATCTCACATTAGGTACTGAGTTGTGTCACATTTAAAAGTATTTGAGAAAGGGGCGCCTGGGTGGTGCAGTCGGTTAAGCGTCCACCTCTTGGTTTTGGCTCAGGTCATGATCTCAGGGTTGTGAGATTGAGCCCCGGGTTGGGCTCCGAGAGAGTCGCTTAAGATTCTCTCTCCCTCTCCCTCTGCACCGCCCCTCACCCACTCTCTCTCTCTGAAATAAATAAATCTTTAAAAAAGAGTATTTGTGAAAGGCGCCTTCAATGTGTAGTCTCTTTCTGATGATGTATTTATTATGGAATGATGTCAGATAAGAAA
Organism: Mirounga leonina; assembly: GCF_011800145.1. NCBI lineage: Eukaryota > Metazoa > Chordata > Mammalia > Carnivora > Phocidae > Mirounga > Mirounga leonina. Next base: position 1,800,476 of record NW_023270453.1, read on the forward strand.
AGATTTGGAGATTTGGAAGCACAGCAAATATCTCCTATATCACGGTGAAATGCAAGGTTAATGCAAGATATAGTTGTGTGTGCTTAAACGGATATTGATTATGTGTCAGGGGCCTGTGTAAGGGTGCATTTCGGTATGTCTTCTTTAAGCGTTTGCAGAGGAGTGCTTTACAAAGGAAGAGTGGTTCCTGGGGATGTGAGGAGTGAGAGAGAAGCAGATGTACCCCCAGAAGACACCCTCCTTCTCCAGAGCCCGACACCCCTTCACGCTCCCCCTCGCGAGGAAGGGAAAGCTGAATTTCTTTTCCTTTCTGTTTCTGTTCTCCTGTAGTTAGTGTTACTAGGAAGCCCTAGGCTTTTAGCAGTGTGAGAAGTGGGATCTAGAGTAATATTTATGAGCTGAGTGCCCAGAACATTTCACAGGCTTAATAAAAGCATTAATATTGATTCTGAAGTTCTGCTAGTGAATAAAACATTCTGCAGCTTTTCTTGTCGAACCCAGATACGGGGGCACGGGCAGAACCAGAAAACAGGAAGTTGTGAGAAGGACCAGGTTTGAATGGCAAGGACTGTTTATTCCAGCACTGGAAACCCATTATTAATTTTATCGATAGTCATCTGTGCATTTTTCTTTGTGGCGTCCTTGAGGGAGTTACTTTGTGTTCAACTTCTGTTTACTTTTCCACACTCTGTTGACTCATTCCCGTTGAATCCTAGGAGGAGCTAGAAGAAAACTGGCTCGATGTGTGTATTTTTGAATAGCATCAGATCGATAGGTAGACTGGTGGTCTGCTATACTTCTGCTTCAGCTCAGCAGTCTAAAAAGCCATTTAGACAAAAATCTTTGATTTGATTCCCCTGATGCTCATTATCCATCAAAGGCAGGTGCAAGTCAACCGCAGAGAGCTTGGGGAGAGCCGAGGGCCAGAGATCTGGGATGTGGACTTAGATGGTTGCCCACCAGTATTGAATTTGGGCTTTCAGTGTGACTTCATTACCCATTAATTGATCAAGAACGTGAACTTGACCAACTCAGGCAATGTCCAACTACACTCAAGAACAGTGTAGTATACACTGACATGTCGGATGCACAGACTTATTTTTGATAGTATGTTCGGATGTCTGTGTCATCCTCTCCTGGCTACTCTTGCAACCATCCACCTGTTCGCTGGAGCCTTAAGCATCTCTGTCGTCTTCCACACCTCCCTCCCCCTCATCCCATCCCTGTATTCATTCCCTCTGTTCTTGCCCGTGCTTGGGCTCTCTTATCATATTTGACCCAGTGATCTGACCACTGTCACCTAACTGGTCTCCCTGTTCCAGTCTTTCTCTTTTTGAAGGCTTTTCCTGCCACCATACTTAACTTTTGAAACCATGGCTCTGGTGACTTTACTTCCTTACACAGACACCTCTGATGGTTCCCCACTGCCTACTGAAGACAAGATTGGGGGCTTTTCACCACCTACCTTCCCCTGCCCTCCTCCTCTCCAGTCACACTGGGCTGCTTGCCTGATGCCTTCATCAAGTGTCTTCAGCGAAGTCTCAGTGTCCTCATCTGTAAAATGGGTATAGTAATAGACTAGGATTAAGACGTCATTGGAATATCAAGATAATAAGTTGAGCACAGTTTCAGGCACGCAGTAAGGAGTTAATAAAAGATACGATTTTCATTGTTATGAAACTTGACACATGATCTGACCCTTTACTCACGCTGTTTTTATGCCTTCCTGCCCTCCCCTCTTTTAAAGTTACTGTCATCTTTAAGGTACACAGCCTTGACAGCCTTTGTGAAGCCATTGTGAACCTCTCAATCACTGGACTCTCTTTGTGTGTTCATTGTAATTAAAAAAAAGATTTTATTTATTTATTTGTTATTTGGGGGGAGGGGCTGAGGGGGAAGGAGAGGAAGAGTGAGAGAATCTCAAGCCAACTTTTCGCTGAGTGCGGAGCCCCACACGGGGCTTGATCTCACAACCCTGAGATCATGACCTGAACCAAAATCAAGAGTCAGACCCTCAGCCGAATGAGGTATCCATGTGCCCCTCATTGTAGTTTTTATACCTCAATTATATCACTTATCAAAAGGCCTGCCTTGTACTAAAGTTGTATCTGTCTCCCCATTGGAGGCCGTTTCCTGCTGAGAGTGGACCACGGAAGTTCACAGCTTGGGTTGGAGGTGGATTGGGGGTTGGGGAGGTCATGTCAGCTGCAAGAGCTTGACTTCTTAAAGGTATTATTTCTGGCATGTGTTTAAGGAATTGAGAACGGGTGTTGTAATGCTGCAGTGTAGTTCTGCCAGTAACCACCCAGAATTAGTGTCAGCTCCACGAGTTAAGGGTGTGGTCCCCAACAAGACAGATAGCAGCTGCAAGCTTAGAAGTCCCCAGGCCACCCATGCTTCTGGCCAACTGGCTACAAATTTGGGGGCTCCTACAGTTAGCTAGAATGACTCAAAGAACTCAGAAAAGTGCTGTACTTAAGATTATTGTTTTATCATAAAGGATACAAATCTGGACCGGCCAAATGAGCATACACATTGGGCGAGGTGAGAGAGGGTCCTAGACATGGAGTTTTCTTGCCCTTGCCCTGTGGAATCAGGATGTGTCTCCTGGTGGACACATTGATGTGTTCACCATTTAAGAATCTCCACTGAGCTTTGGTGTCCAGCGTTTTTACTGAGGTTTCATTACACAGACCTGATGATTTATTGGCCATGTGTGATTATTCAATCTCTATCCCCCCTCCCCTCCCTGGAGGAGGTCCATTGATATTGCCCGACTCAAAGCCCCAACCCTCTAATCACATGATTTCTGAAGTGGCCAGTCCCATCCTAAGCCAACTTCTTAGCCTAACTCACTAATGGATCAGGGGACTAATGAATAACAAAGATATTTCCAATCACTTGGGAAATTCCAACTATTTAGAGTATGTCCCAGGAAGCGGGGGTGGGGTGGGGCGGGGGACAAATGCTGGTCAAAATCTTTATTATACAACAACAGGTGTGCTTCTCAGTGTCCTGATCAGATATGCTGTTTGAACGGTTGACACAGTGTTGCTCTCTTACATCATGAACCTTCCTGTCCCATTATGACAAGAATGATGATCTAAAACCCACATATCTATTTAGTCAATCAATAGAAGTTGGGTAAGATTTGTAAACTGTTTGCTGACTGCATAAAGGAGGCCGGTAGGAAGGACTCCTGATATGGCTCTCTAGATTTGGTTTTCATCAATAAGCAAGGCTTCCCAATAACAAGATTACATTTTGGAGAGCAGGATCGTCCCAGTTGCCTTAGTATACTTCAGCACCGACTGTGTGCTCAGTAAATGTCCTTCGGTAGAGCACGTTGCCCAGCTAGCTTTGTTGGGAAGGCGGTGAGGCCCTCTGGCTGGCTGAGCAATACAGCGCAACCACAGGCATCCCTCGCCAACAGACCTGACTCAACAAGAGGGGATAGACTTCTTGCCACGAGGATCCCCATGGTGATCCCAGCTGGAGCTAGCCATGCTTGGACTGATAATATACATGAACAGCAGATACCACTAGAGAGTTTAGGTGAAATATTGAAATTTATTGCTAGATTATTGGTCACTGACATGCAACTGAACAAAAGATGACAGGAATAATGTCTACAGAGGTACTTTGTAAGAATCATGTTGTGACAACTATGTTTTTAAAGTCTTGGAAGTGGACCCTGTGTTTAGACCATGTGCTTATTCATTTGCATATCCATATATTTTTTTTTTTCCTGGAAATAAGTATGACTTACTTGCTGAGACAAAATGTAATCAGGGATGAATGCTTTAATCCCTGATAAATGACGTTTTTTTTTTTTTTTTTTATAAATGACGTTTTTACCTTCCCTTATGGAAGAATTTAGTTTTCTTTGGTGACTTTCGTCAGTGCTCTGTCCTTTCTCTAAGATTTCCAGAACTTCAAATGCAACTCATCAAGATCTGGGCTTCTTCCCCCGTCCTTCTACCCCATGCCAGCTCTCTTTCTCTCTCTTTCTCTCTGTTTAAAGTCTTTTCTGTTGCCACTGACGTAGTTCTCTGATTTTCTTAACATTAAGTGAAATTCTATTTAAAAATTTCTAAATGCTTAACGCACATAATAATTAAGGGTTATTCCTGTCAGGAATAGAAACACCATATTAGTACAGTTCTTCCTCAGAGGCTGCTAAAGAAGGAAAATCCTGTTTAGAGGGTTTGCCTCTGTGTTTTTTTTTTTTTAAATGGCAGTTATGTAATGCCAGGTTTAATTGGCCAGGAGTCAGGAAGCTGGTTTATTTGTGCATCTCTTGTGTCCTATGTACCTGAGGGGTGAGTGGTCAGTGAAAGCATCTGTAATTTGTTTATGGGAGCTGTTGCCCAAGAAGTGTCCTGTGTAATGGCAGTTTGACAGATGTTGAAAGAAAAGCATATTGGTTTTTCTTTATACAGTGATGGGTGTATAACAGACACTGAATAAACACATGTGGGTTGGCTTTAAAAGCACATTTATTGTGAATGGGAGCAGACCTTCATTTGACAGAAAGCCTCCTAATGGGCATCCTTCTCTGGTAGGTCAGGAGAGATTGCTACTTGGGATTTAAAAATTAATTCCCTAGCAGGAGAAAAACAGGTGGAAACACAAAAGAAGTACATGAATGGGGGAAGGATCAAGTCATCCTTGGAAGGGACCGACAGAGGAGTGCCCATGACCTCACCCATCCGTGCCAACGCAGAGACACGAAGGGAGGTTCATGAGATCCAGCGATGTCAGCAGTGTGTGTGTGGGGAGAGGCTGATAATGAAATTCTGGCAGCGGGGAGGCTTGCTCTGCTAAAAAAGAAACATGTCTAATAGGTGGATCCATGTATAGAAAGAAAGAATCTTGAAGATGGAAAAATGATGGAGAACATGGGGGTGAGATGAAATGAAGGAGAAAAGGAAGTGGCACCTCTGCGGGCAGATGGGAGGATACAACCGAAGCTTTCTGCACATGTTTACACTTTGGCACAGAGGCAGATACAGTGGGGAAGGGAGGCTTTCATGAGACAGCTGCTGAAAGTTGAAAAGAGAGTATCGGTTGATTTTTTTTTTTTTTTCTTTGCTTTGCTTTTGTTTACAGTTTCACTGTTTTCAAGCTGCTTTGGACTTGATGTGGAAAATAAGGAAGGACTGGTTGGTGATGTAGCAGTTGTGAGGACTTTGGAATGGGTGGTCTCTGTTGCCTTGGAGTGAAGGGAGGAGTTGCTGGTCACACCACATGGCCGACTTTAGGAAAGCCTGGTGACCCTGTGTGAGGAGCAAGAGGGGCCGAGTGTGTGCAGGGAGCCCTAGCTCGTGAGAAACTCTGTGAGGCAGGAGCCAATGTACCTGCTGACCACAACGGTCCTTGGCTCGCTGTTGGCCTTTATATGATTTACGGAGGAAAGGAAAGAAGGAAGGAAAAGAAAGGTGGCTCAGTGCGGCAGAAGACTTTGAGAAATAAAGTTCTGATTGAAAATGTGTTATTTCTGTGAGTGAGGAAAGGGGAATGTTTCTTAAAACAGGAACCCAACCCCAAAACCAAAAGCCATGTAGGGCATCTCCTGGGGGCTTTCTGAGCTCTGATTACTACAACACACCTTTTAAAAGATGGAAAACTGAGCATTCCAGAATGCATACAAAATAAGAAGGGGGTCAAGAAAGCTAATGGCTGGGGTTCCTGGGTGGCTCAGTCAGTTAAGCGTCTGACTCTTGGTTTCTGTTCAGGTTGTGATCTCAGGGTTATGAGATCGAGCCCCTCATTGGGCTCCATGCTGGGAGTGAAGCCTGCTTAAGTTAAGATCCTCTCCCTCTCCCTCTGCCTCTCCCGTTCATGCACACTCTCTCTCTAAGATAAATAAATCTTAAAAAAAATGCTAATGGCCAATGTGCTCAATGGCTTGTGAAAAACTCTAAAGACAAGTTTTTTTTTTTTTAAGATTTAATTTATTTATTAGGAAAAAAAAGAGAGAGAATGAGCAGGGGGAGGGGCAGAGGGAGAAGCAGACTCCCCATTGAGGGGGGAGCCTGATGTGGGGCTCAATCCTGGCACTTCGGGATCATGACCTGGACTGAAGCAGATGCTTAACTGACTGAACCACCAGGCACCCCTAAAGACAAGTTTTAAACACACTTAGATTCCAAGAAAAAAGATGAACTATGGCTTGGGAAAGACGGAGTGATAATAAAAGATGACAAGGAAGTAAAGTTATTCGGTTCCTAGTTAGCTTTTATCCTTTCAACTGAGAAGAAGCTATTTAAAGCTAGGAAAGTTTCACAAACATCAATAAGAAATTAAATATTAGGAGAGCCAATAGTATGAAGACACCAGGCCATTCAATGCGAAGCTAAGAAATGTTCAAATCTCTAGATCCAGATGAATGGCACCTCAGGGACCTGAGGATCCCCTGGAACAGAAGCTGGTGAACCGTGGCCCTGAACCACAAGAGAGGATGTGGTGGGGGATTAAGGGAACAGGCTCTGGGGCTCCTCGAGGTTACTTACTTCACCTCATTGTGCCTCAGTTCCCCTGTCTGTAAACTGGTGATGCTTTGTCATCTATTCCGTCTGCAAAAGGAGGAGGCTGTGCTCTGTTGCTGATAGCAATAGTACGTACCTTTTCTGGTGACTATAAGGAATAAACAAGATAATCCATGTAAATACCTGACTCAGAATTGATACCATGTAAGTATTAGTTATATTCATTATTTCCCATTCTCTTTGAGAAATAATCTGTAAAAGAGAGCTCTGAGAGTTTTGGAGATGGGAAAATACCCCAAGTTTTAGAAAGTGGAAGAAGAGACAGATTGTAAAATTTGCAGCCTAATAAATCTGACATTAATTCCTGGCAAAATTTTCCTGTGGTAAGTACAGAGATGGTTTGTGAGGAGATCAAAATAAAAAGTCCTCATAGCTTCTGTGTTAGTTTGCCCGGCCTGCTGTGCACAGCACCACGAACTGGGTGGCTTACCTAACAGAAAGAAATGTATTATCTCACAGTTCTGGGGGCTAGAGGTCTGAAATTAAGGTGTCTGTGGATTGGTTTCTTCTGGAGGCTGTGAGGATGGGTCTGTTTCAGGCCTCTCTCCTTGGCTTGTAGATGGCTACCTTCTTCCTGTGTCTTTTCACATCATTTTCCTTCTGTGTGTCCTCTATGTCTGAATTACCCCTTTTTGTAAGGACGGCAGTTATACCAGACGAGAGCTCACCCTCATGACCTTGTTTTAACCTGATTCTACTTCCACATAAGGTCACATTCTGAGGTATGGTGGAGGGGGGGGTCAGGCCTTCACCATATCTTTTTTTAGGAGTGGGGCAGGGGAGGGGCACAATTCAACCAACCCATAACAGGTTCACTACCAAAGTCAAGCAAAGCAAAATTAGCCTTATTTTTCCGATGGTATAGAAGAAGGGAGACATACACACTGTGAACTTTGAATTTTTAAAAAGGCATTCAATACAGTTAATTTTCATAAATGAAACTTATAGTGAGTGTATTCTCTTTCCTCCTCCCCTGCAGGCACTTCGTTTAATCTGCATTTGAATTATGTGGGTCTGTTTCTTCATTTGATGAGTATGTTTTCAAGACCTCACTATTATTTTCGAGGTTTAATAATGATCTCTTCCATCCAGGACCTTTACTTTGTGACATTATATGCATTGTAAGTTTCTGAAACGATTATGGAATTGTTCTCTGATGGATTGATTGTTCCTGCTCATAGGAGAATGGCATTAAAATATTTATAGGGAAATGAATTTGTTTCAAATGGAAAAGGCCAGAAGAAATATAGTTTAAAACGTCATAGAAAATGACACAGTTCTTATCACTTTATTTTAAAAAAGGGGGAAAATATCTCATGACTGTGACTTAGGCTTTACACAATTGAAAGATTCTGATGTGGAGATTTATAATCGCAATATTCCCACGATTTAGGATTTATATTTCAATTTCAGAATTTAATTATTAATTTTATCATGAAACTTACTCAGATGGCTTTACTTTCTTTTATTATTTTATGAAGTAAGGAAGAATTTTATCTGTGTCTCAAGAGTTAGTTGGGTAGACTTACTTCTGCGGCATTGGCATTTATATGGAAGTGTTAGGCTGCTGAAAGAAATGGTACGTGCTAACGGTGCAGGTGGATCCTGTGATAAGGCTTGTGTTGGTCCTGGTTTGTTTTCAGTGGACACATTCTCCGGTTAGCCTATTCTCTCAGGTGAACTTTAATACCAGATAGAAATCTTACCCACCCATTGGGTTCACGCATACTTTGAAAAATTGTATTTCTCCTCCACCCTTGTGCTCCTGCCCCTGACTTTGAAAACAGATCCCGAACATATGCCTCCTTTTTCCTCCTTATAATCAGATCTTAACTTTGAATGCCTCCAAGTACTATGATGTTTCTGTCTTGAATTAATTTTGTGATAACACTTTGTTCACTTATACATGATTGCTTTTTGCATGGTGCTTATAATGCTATTGACAGGATGCCAGATGGAGATCTCTTTGGACCTTAAAAAAAGGACAAAACTACTTCTCCTCAGTTATACTATGATAACCCTCACTCCTACCCAGCCCCCCAAATAAATGAATGACTCTAGATTATTATTTTTTCCTATAGTTTCTACTGGTCCTTTCTGTTTTTACCACTTGAGTGGCTGGAAATTCAGCCTTGTGGTATGATGGACATTCTTAACCTCTCTAAAAACCTTTGTCCTCAAATAGAATTTCTGGGATTTCTGCATGAAACTGTAGTGCAGTTACCTGTCTGGCTTTTGAGAGACAGCAAAGGCTGGTGGCTGGGCCCACTCCACCTCTGTCCTCATCATGCCGTGGGGCTTAATCTCTGCATGGGCACTGAGTGTGAGAAGAAGAGAAAATGAGTGTTTATAAAGAGCAGGGCACAGCCCTCTATGTGGGAGCAGTAAGGGGCCCCAATGCTGCCTTTCCAAGGTGCGCTCAGTCTGTTTTCTCCTTTCCAGAACTGGGCAGCCTGCTGCCCACTTTTCAGAGGTAGCCATTGTTTGAGCTTGAGCAATGCAGTGATTACCTGGGTTTTGGGTGTGAATTTTAAAGCCAAACAGTTAAAGTTTTACAGGCACAGTCCTCAAGATTTCAGAAGTTCTTGTGTATATTTTTCAAGTTGGAATGCATTTTCAAAATTCCTTATGGTGAACCTATTAAAGAGACTCTTAGCTGTGAAGATTTGTCGTATGATGTTGTTGAGGAAGATGAACATACATTGTCTCTTTAACATTTCAAATAATGTTGAGAGTTGTGCTTTTTTCTTTCATATTCTTTTATATTGTGAGTCTCTAAACACACAGGTGCTGTGGAAGCCCATGAGTGCAGAAGACAGAGGGGAAAATTTAGTGTTATAGCTCATTTATATTAGGACTCACTTTCTAAATTTGACTTTAGTGCTTGCTTTAAAGAATATTTATTTTTTGTGTAGTATTAATGTAAGGCCTTCTGAACTGGGGAATTGTTCTCTTCATCATTAAGTCAATGTTTAGTAAACATTTCTCAAAAACTCTGAAGAAGGTGAAGCATTTCCAAAAAACATATATTCATGTGTAGGCTCATTATGAATTTCCTATTTTGCCTGCTCCATTTTATGTGGCCTTATTACATTATGCATCATTTAACAGATACAAATGCAGCCCTGCATTTTACTTTTATGCTGTAAAGACATTTTATTTCTGTGTATACTTATTTCAAGAAGTTAATTGGTAATACATTAGCCTCTGTAACCTTGCTGTATTGTGTAGTCATTAGGAGCCCAAGCTTTGAAGTTAGACATTTCAGTTGGAGCTCTGGACTCCACTTGGAAAATCACTACGTGTCTCCAACCTTAGTTTCCTAATCTGTAAAATGAGGATGCCCCCTGAAGTTGTTGAGAGGGTCACATGAGATAGTGCATGCGAAGTGCCTGACCCATTGTCACTGCACATTTCTGAGCAAGAAGATGCATGGTGTGGGGTAAACAATTTGGGACTAGCAGACTGGAGATCTGGGATTCGAGGCTACAGAAAATCCACAAAGGCTGGAAAGAGAGGTTGAAACCAGGGAGACCCAGACTTTGGTTCTAAGTACATAGGGTGGTGTTGCTTTTCCACTGGTTATTCTAGTATTCATATTGCTACAAACAAGGAAATGGATACAGGGTTTTTTTTTCCCCTCCCAAAGTCATGTATTACTTTAGCAGAATACATAGGAAAAGATTTGTGGTTATTGGCATGCTGGACTAGAACTTGATGCATCTATCTTTATATTTTCTCCAAACAGGAAGTTAAATTACTGTTCTGAGGTTCATGAGTTCAGAGCAGAATTTACGCCTGGAAACAAGTATGTTACCTGATCCACACTTGGCTAGGCTAGTTAAGTGTTTAGATAGAATGATATGTTTTTTTTTTTTTTTTCTTTCTTTTTTGGCTTTTTCTGTTCTGGATTAATGGTGGATGTTTGTTGACTGTGGATCCCTCTGTCCTTGTAGCCTATGTTGTGAGGTGTAGCCTGGGGGCATTGTGTGGTTTGGGGAATGGAAGTAGGTCAGTCAATGCTCATTGGGTGCCAAGGGAGTTCATAGGATTAGTGGATTTTTTTGAATTTTCAGTATGACACTGGAGTCATAACCAGAAGCTTAGTTTATAACCAGAAGCTTAGTACTGGGGATAAGGGGATGGCCAGATGGAGAACATGAAGGAAGGTCCATCCTGGATTGCACTATCTTGTGATCCCAGGCTCCTTGGAAGCTAAGTGGTTGGGAGTAAAATTGGGCTTGACTCTGCCCGCATTCTTCTCAAGCCCAGTAGGGCTCACTTTACTGTCCCCTTCCTTGAATAGTAGAATTTCAGTCCCTTCTTCTTTTATTCACTGAATGGTGGAATTCATTCATTCATTAATATTGATTGAACATCTACTAGATCAGACAGTGTCCTAAATATTTGGGAATACAGCAGTGAACAAAGCAGACAAAAATCCCTGCCCTCATGGAGTTTCCATTTTAGAGGGAAGAAGCAGACAATATACACAACAGAACCCTAAGTAATATATTGGAAAGTGATAAATACTCTAGTGAAAAATCAAGCAAGGAAGGGAGATAGAGTGTCCTTGGGTCAGGCGGGGGTTGGAGGGTGCCTTGCAACTTAGAAAAAGCTGGTAAGGGAAATGGAGTTCTTATATTTGAACAAAACCTGGGGGAGGTGAGGGAGTGAGCTCTGTGGAGACCCAGACCAAGGCAATAGGAAGGACACACAGAGAACCTGGGGATGTAGGAGAGGCAGGCCAGTCAGGGAGCCGGTGGGGAGTGTGGGCAGAGGAGAGTGGTAGATGAGCTGGAGGGCAGCCAGCTGGGCGGGGGGGGGGGGGGGGGGGGGGGGGGGGGGAGGAGGCAGTGGAGGTGGGGGCTGTGAAGGGCCTTGTAGACCATTATAGCAACTGTGGAGTTGGGGTAGCTGTGAGTGAGAGGGCGCTGCCGGGGGGGTGTTGAGCACAGGAGTGACATGGCATGTGACTTTTTTTTATTATTATTTTTTATTTTTTTATTTTTTTAAAGATTTTATTTATTTATTTGAGAGAGAGAATGAGATAGAGAGCATGAGAGGGGGGAGGGTCAGAGAGAGAGGCAGACTCCCTGCCGAGCAGGGAGCCCGACGTGGGACTCGATCCCGGGACTCCAGGATCATGACCTGAGCCGAAGGCAGTCGCTTAACCAACTGAGCCACCCAGGCGCCTGGCATGTGACTTGTTTTTAACAGGATTACTCTGGCTGCTGTGAAAAGAGTTTACCTACTAGTAGGCCAAAAAAAAGCTTTCTGTGTGTGTGCGCGTGCACGCGTGTGCCAAAGGGACAGTCACGGGGAGGGTGTACTGCTATCACCTTTCGTGTAAAACAAGACTATATTTTGTCATAAGAATGCAGCCCGAGTAATCGTGAGGCCCTGTCCTCGAGGGAGTTTCATCCCGGGTCTGAGGAAAGGGGGCAGTGCAGGGCCATTTCGCCATCATCAGTGACTCGGTACCACTTTTGACTTAAGCAGGGTGGACACATTGTGCACGTGGTTTTACTTCCTGGATGTCATTTACGCCTTGATTGCTTTAGAGGGAACTTGGAAAAAATCCTGTAGAACGACCGAGTCCTGTGGATTTCCCGACAGACAGCCGCCTTCTTTCTCATGCCCTCCCTCATTCCATCCTCTCCTTCCTGCCCCTCTGTGATGATCAGGACTGAGGGCATTGCCCTAACAGACTGTATATTTCTGAGTGGTGGTCGTTAATTTTTCTTGGCTTGGCTGAAGAAACATTCCCGTCACCTCTTTTGAACGTAGAGCACCACCTTGGCGTGAATGAGTTTTGACAACAGAACCTTGTTCTGCAGCTAGAGGTTGGCCCCGTTCCACTCCCTGTTAATTTTCCTGTACAATTAAGGCACCTAGGAAAACATTTGAAGAAAGTTTTCATTTTGTGGGCTAATAATAAATGCCATAAGGTAGTTAGCCAGTCTTTTGGCTTTGGTTGTGATTTTTGCACAAAAGGTGTACAAACAGTAGCTACTACAAAGGTGAATTAGGAGCAGATAATGACTCCGTCTTTTGGACGTCTGAAATACAGAAATAGATTTACACAGATAATTGTTCTGAAGTGTTCACATCTCACTTTTATATTGCCAAATATCCTTGCTAGTTTCGCTTCTTGGCAGTGCAAATGTTTGGAGACATGTTGTATGTTCTCCAGTGTTCATGACTTAGTGTTTCCTCCCCCCCCGCCCCCACATTCTGTAGTTGTGCAGGTTTGTGGATGGAGTCAGTCTGGGGGGACTCAGCCCATCCTTTCGCAGTTTTAATTAGTTGTGAAATATTAGCAGGAAGGCAAAGTTATTTTACATTGAAGTGACTTTTTGGGGGAAGTAGCAGATTAGATTTTATGGTAGCAGCTGTTCTGAGTGGAATTTGTCACAAAGTTGTTGAGAAGTGAATGCTTCCAATACCCTGATATAAATCCTTAGTTTAAAAAAAGTACACGCTGCGAATAAATGAGGGTGTTGAAATAGAGAACAATATTTTTGTAAATATGTTTTAAAACCTAAGCTCTGGTGTTTGTGTTTTTTTTTTTTTTTTTTTTTTATTAACATCACAGCCTCAGTCTTTCAAAAACAATGATTGCTCTGATTTTGTAATGGGAGTCTTTGTTTAGTTTAGAAGCCAATAATGATATGCTACAAAAGAAAACATAACCTAGTAGGGAGGCTCCCTAATGGTGAGCACACTGGAGAAGGAATTTGAGAAGGAACAGGACTTTTGAACATGTTGCTCCTCTTCCTGGAGCACCGCCTTCCTCTCCCCTACCTCCCACCATGAAACTTCAGCTCCTTGATGACTTTTCCTCGCTTAGCCCTCAGCTCTCAACAGGGATGCCTTCCCTGACTTGGCTCGTTCTTTCTACTGTCAACTCTTAGAAGCCTTATGTAGTTCTTCTTCTTCTTCACCAAGAGAAAAAAAAAAAAAGACACTGTGCACTTATGGTATACTTATTTGAATAATTCCTTATTCTGTGAACTCCATGAGAGAAGGGAGAGTTTCCTTATTATTTTTTTTATGATGGTGTCATCTCTGCCTACATACAGTGTGTGACACACTGATAAATATTTGTTCAATGAAGGAGTCCATCTATGAGTTGAGTTTGGGCGGCCATAGGAAGGCTGGTACAAAGATTTAGGCCTATGGCCTCATATTCACATGACTCGGGGGGCCGGGCAGCCATCGTAAATGAGTGGAGTGGACTTTTGAAGTCCCCTGAGATGTGCTGGGCAAAGCAGATAGAATGTCTGGGGAGGGGGCCTGCTGAGGGGATGCTCTCCTCCCTCCTTCCGTGGCGGCTCATTCTTTCCACCACAGGGATGTAGGCTTGGACTGTGGCAAATTTAGAAGGACTCCCTGGGCAGATGGGTTAGGGTGGGGTAGACTTAAACAGTAGGAAGAATGGGGAAGGAAGGCTGCCTGAGGGTATGGAGTGCCAGGAAGGGTTTTGAGCAGAGGCGAGAGATTGTCAGATTAGGAAGTGTTTAGGAAGAAAATTTTGGCAGTGTGGGAAGTCTTCAAGTATATCAGGAGACTCGTAGGTTCTGAGGCTAGTGTCGTAGTCCACGCCAGAGCTAAATGAGGCTGGGCTCTGGGAGGAGTGTGGTGGTAGAACCAATAGTTTACTGTCTGGCAGCATTTTTGCAAATACAGAGACAGACATGTATCAGAAAAATAAATTTCTGAAAATTATACCACTCTTCATCAACATCTTTCTAGAAACAACAGAAATGGCGACTGGAAAAGCAGAGCATGAGGTCAGGTCGGATTGCTGTGGGTTGAGGACTGAGTGGGAGGTGAGAAAGGAACACCAGTGAGAGAGACTCCTCTTCTGAGAGGTTTTTCAAAAATAGGAAGAAAAGAAACTGGAGCAGAAGCCGGGGCAGAGGAAAATGCCAGAAGGATCCAAGGGGATGGATTTCCTGTGCCAGTGAGGGTCCCTTCTTCTGAGACCCTGAGAGCACAGTGGGGTGGGGAAGACATCCAGCCTCTGAGGTGGGAGTAGCCAGCAGATGCCAAGGTCTTGCCAGGTGGCAGAGGACACATACGCTCAATGAGGATTGTACGTGAGGCTGGGGCTTTGCTTTGGGGAAGATGTGTGTAGGACCTAGTGCTAAAATGCATTAGCATTTCCGCTTTTATCACAGTTTTTATTAACCGGTGCTAAAGAAATACTCTTGGAAATATTGGGGGAAATCATCCCTTGCTTTTTCCTTCTGACTTGAAAACTCACCAGAAACCTCAGACGCCTCCTGAAATCTTGAACAGAAGCAGCCTCAAAATGATGCCATGGAGGATATTTAGGACCTGTGGAAATCCAGAAGCCATTGCTCTTCTGTGTGGGATCCTTCTTTGACTAAAAGTCCAAGGCTGATCTCACAGAGCTTTGGTAATCAGCTGCACCTGAAGCGGGTCTGAAAAGAATAGATTGGTAATAGAGTATTATGAAATATAATGTAATATAAAAATATAAGTATAATATTATGAAGGAAAATATGATGAAACTACTATAGACATTCAGTAATATCTTTGGAATCAGGGAATACTTTAAGTTTGCTACCACTTTCTCAGTTAAAAAATTTTTTTACTTTCCCAGGCCATTGCTGTTTTCCCATCAGGCTCAGGTCTTTTCAGAGTTTCTCAGAATAAGTCAACAAATCTATTTCAGATGTGTTTGTTACTAAGCAACGGTTGCTAAGAGCGTCTGTAATTAAGATGAAAGTTCCAAGGTAACTATGCCCAAACAGCCCCATTTTCAGCATTTTCTGATAAGGCGACCATAGGGTGAATAAAAGTGAAAGAAGACTATTTCAGCGAGAGCACCGTGCCTGACATTTCTGAATGTGTTTGCTGTCCTCTAGCTCATCTGGGAGAGAGAGTTTGTGTTTTACAAATCAGCTAGTAGTTTTTCCTCACGCGTCGGACGCGCATGGTCCTCATGTGAACAGGTGATGCCCGTTGGAGGCAGGGCCCCCGCACGGCCGTGGCGCGGTGGCCACGTGGTCCCAGGCGCCCGCAGTCTGACATGGCTGGTAAGAGGGATGACCAGAGGGAGCCCCACGTGAGCTCAGTGGCCTCTGCAGCTATGACTGACCTAGATTAAGCAGCAATGAAGGCATGTTCTGCACTCTGTTTAACAGTGCACAGTGTCTTTTTTTTTTTTTTTTTTTCTCTTGGTGATTTGTAAAGGAAGGCTCATTGCAGGCGCTTCACAAATTTCCTCTTTCCCTTCCCACTCCATTCTGTTCCAGGGGCGAGGGGAGGAGGATGGGGTTTCCATGACAACCTGTGGTTGAGTGACCTCCTTTTAGACCTGTTGTTAGATGCCCAATGGGCCCCAGTAGAGGTGCAGAGAGCCAAGCCTCACCTAGTGGGAGGCTTTGTGGTAAAAGAGGAATCAGTCTGTCCCCCAGTCAACAAGCAATTGCTGAGTGACCCTCCAGTTGCCTATAAACTTGGCGCTCCTCTTTGGGGTTTGCTTACAGGTTGGCCTCACTGCAAAGCAGAGTGACCGTCGGCCACGAAAGAGTGCTGACCAATAATACCTTAGGTTTATGATCTTGGGTAAGTCATAACCACCTTGAACTTTAATTTCCTCATCCTTATGCTGGGGACAGTAATATCTGCTTGGCTCATATGGTAGGGTTGCCATAAGAATTAGATGAGACAGGGTATGAAAGTGCTAGGACATGTGTATATACATTCATTCATTCAGCAAATATTTACTAAGTGATTCCTATATGCCAGGCACTGTTCTAGTTTCACAATATATTCCATGTCAGAGGAAATAAATAGATCTGCTCAATTCTTTTTAGTGTCCGTTTAATATCCCATAGTTTAGGTGTTCCATAATTCATTTAACCATCTTCCAATTAAGTGAACAGTGCTGCACTGAACATCTTTAGATGTATATTTTTGGCATATGTGAGAATATTTCTCTAGGAGAGTATCGTAAGAGATGTTGCCAGATCAAAGGCAGGCATATTTAATATTTTGTTGGATACTACCAAATTCCGTCTGAAAGGCAATGACAACCTTCCTGCCTGGAATATCTGTAATACCCATTTCCCCATACCCTTGCTAATATGCTCTTTTAAGTTTTACCGATCTGTTGGATGAAAAATATCTAATGGTTGTGTTATTTTCAGTTCCTTGATTTATTAAGGAGCATCTTTTCATCTTTGTTGGCCATTTTTACTTCTGTGATTAGTCGTTTTAATGCCTTCTTTATCTACTGGGAGATGTATCTTTTGTTTAGTAATTTGAAAGGGTGTTTTATATATTTAAAACCTATCTGATTTTACTTACTTTTCCATTGAGATGACAGGGGCAAAGTTAAGTGCTGTATATATCACAGAGGAGTAAGACGCATATGAAGTTAAATATGATGGGACTTGATTAGAAACCAGGCTTCTCCTAGTCCATTCTGCTTTTATTTGAGCACAAAGGATTATTTGGGAGGCTCAGCAGGCCAAGGAGGGTGGGTTACCTCAGTGGGGCAGTTGGATGGCTGGAAGCAGCAAGAGGGAGGGCATTGGGTTACCGAAGGGAGCCAGGACTGAACACAAGCTTCTCCAAACGCCTATGGCTCTTTCAGCCCATCCTGCAGGAGCTACCTAATCCTGGGAAAAAGGAAAGGTAACTGAAGGGTGGAAGGATGGAGGGCTGATGACCCTGGCTTTGTTCCTTAGGGGGCGGGACCAAAGGCAAAGGAGCGAGAGGGACAGCCTCTGTAGGGGGCGGCCTTCCCTCCTTGCAGAGCATATGTAACTGTTGCAGCTGCCTCTGTGCTGGGGAGACCAGAGAATGTTCCTATTCTTAATAATCACAAGAGAAACAGAACAAAGATCCTCTTCTTATTTGAGTTTTCTACAGTACCTCCTTTGAATAATCGTAACTTTTTTTCTGATTGAATAGTTACCATTTCCTTTTCTGTGTAAAAGAGTAAACTATGATATAAAGTTTTTCTGAAATGGCCTTATTTTAGGCTTTCTTTTCATCCTTATTCTGATCTGGCTTGTTGTATATGTTCAATGGGGCTAAATCCTAGGATGGAAATTCTAGATTTTTTTTTTCAAGGCTGGAAGCAACTTTAGGGGCCATCTGGTTTAATTCACTTATCAAACAGGTAGGGAAGCCAAGATTTTGGGAAGTGGGGTGGTTTGTTTAAAAGATTACCCAGTTGGGGCACCTGGGTGGCTCAGTCGGTTAAGCATCTGACTCTTGGTTTCCCCTCAGGTCATGATCTCACAGTCGTAGGTCATGTGATCCAGCCCCTCGGTGAGCTCTGCACTCAGCAGTGAGTCTGCTTGAGATTCTCTCTCTCCCTCTCCCCTTGCTCCACCCCCACTCATGCTCTTTCTTTCTCTCTCTCAAATAAAAATAAATAAATCTTAAAAAAAAAAAAGTGAATAAGTCTTCCAGACTTAGGGAGGGTCTTCCAGATTAAGGACTAGTATTAGGGACTCTTCTATTTTATTAGGACTTCTGGTTGTGCCATTTAACATCTTTCTGACATTTGCCTAGTTTCCCCACCAGATTTCTTACCTTAAAAATGAGGCTGATTGTATTTATTTCATCAAATTGTTGTACTAAGTATTTAATAAAGCACTTCTCGTGTTTGAATTTTAACCTCCATGTCTGCATGGTTTTGAAAGCCCCTCCTTTCTCATTTCTCAGCATCCATTATGCATATATCATGTGCTTAGTCAACACTTACTGAATTAACACAAGGTTAAGGTAATTGTTATATATTTCTATGCTTCAGTCTCACACATACGTGTGCACACACACACAAACACACCCACAACCTTAGTCTCACATTCTTCAACGTATAACCACTTCAGGGTTGTATAGTGTGTCTCCTGGTTTCAGACATGAGAATATTTGAAGTATTCAGAGTGAAACAATTCTCCCATGACTTTAAAGAATTTAGAGAAGGGGATACCACAAGTTCCTTACACGTTCAATTTTGATTTTTGATAACTGATCCTGTTAGAAAATGTGTTTGTTTTAGTTTCTGTTTCACAGGCTGCTGTTGATTCCTGTTTTCTCTTCTGTAGTGAGTGCTCTGTTCTGCCCCTTGGCTGAGCAGATTTCCCCTGGAGTGAGAGGTCGGCAGTCTGTTGTCCTGCAGCATGCCCTCAGAGTAAGGTGAGCGGGAATCTGCAGGGTTACAGAGTGCAGGGTGGCTCAGGTCATGCTAATAGATAGGGCTGGTGTAACCCGGGTTGAAGCCATATTTGGTTGGTCTGCCTGGTCATGGTCTCAGGGTAGGGCTGGGTACATTTGAAGTCAGGTATCTGTGTATTGGGAGCACCACCCACAGGGAATGCTTAGGAATGATGGGTTATGTTACCAAGGAGAAAGCTAAGAGAACTGCTATTCCTACAAGTTTCCCCACTGAATAAGCTCTTTTGTCCTGTTACAAAGAGTGATTCACAACTCCTTAGTGCCATCCTGGCTGGGATTGAGATGTGGATACCAGGGGTGGGAACTGCCTTCTACCTAGAAGCATTTGGTTTTAGATCAAGAGAGAGATTTTCCAGGGCGCCTGGGTGGCTCAGTCGTTAAGCATCTGCCTTCGGCTCAGATCATGATCCCAGGGTCCTGGGATCGAGTCCCACATTGGGCTCCCTGCTCAGCGGGAAGCCTGCTTCTCCCTCTCCCACTCTCCCTGCTTGTGTTCCTGCTCTTGTTATCTCTGTCTCTGTCAAATAAATAAATAAAATCTTAAAAAAAAAAAAAAGAGAGATTTTCCAGAAGATGGGTTATGTGGAAGGGGGCAGGGAGGCCGGGGGTAATGATCCCGAATATCAGCTCCTTTGCTTGGTGAGACCTTGGGGCAGGCATTTGCAGTGGGCATTGGACACTCTGGGTGTCAGAGCTGTCATCTGAACTGACTTTGGGTTCAAGGTAGAGGAAAGCTTAATATCCTTTAAGTCATCTTTTCTTTAATTTTCAGACTTTTCCTAAGAACGGGAAGGTTTCCTCTTGTCCATTTGATTTAGTCCTCCTCTGCTCTCTGAGATTTATTTTTCCTGCTTTTAATCATCTTTTTGTGCTTCTCGGTCAGTGGGTGATTTTTGATGTTCGAGGGTGGTGTTTTTTTTGAACTGTTACTTTAATATTAGTTTTTCTTGAACTTTCGTTTTGACATAATACTGGATGCATAGAACAGTTGCACCACTTTTGCAAAGAATTCCTGTATACATTTCACCAGGATTCTCCAAATGACATTTTGATACATTTGTTTTTTTCTGTTTCTCTTTTTCTTTTCTCCCTGAACCACTGAGATAAGTGTAGACACAATGTCTCTTTGTCCCTAAATACTTAACTGTGTGTTTCCTGAAAACAAAGGAATTCTCTTACATAAATATCCTCCCATTTTCAAAATTGGGAAATTAACATTAATACCATAGTACTATCTAATCTACAGACCTGATTCAGATTTTCCCAGTTTAAACAATAATGTCATCTTTAGTGAAAGAAAATCCCAGATCATGCACTTTATTGAACTGTCAGGTCCCTTTGGTCTTCTTTAATTTGGAATAATTCTTCTTCCTTTGTGCATGCGTGTGTGTGTGTGCGTGTGTGTGAGAAAGTGACATTTTTGAGGACTTTTCTTCTTTCTTTTTTTGTAGTAATGCCCCTTATTTTACATTTCATATCTCCTATGATTAGATTCGGTTGTGCATTTTTGGCAGAACCAAAATTAATATTACTTTTAAATGAATATTAATTTTAATTAATATTAATTTAATTATTTTTAATTTTAATTAATATTCATTTACTAAAGAAAAAAATAGACTTATTTTTATTTTTATTTTATGCTTTTATTTTACTTAAAATACTTGTTATTCTATATATGAATCTTGTAAGTCATATATAAAATAAGAACAGTTTTTGGGTGTTTGCTTTAAATAATGGTGAATAAATTCAAGTTGGATGGGCTAACTTCCCATTAATTCATTTAGCTTATGAGTGAATTCACATTTCCTTCAATATTTAAATTAGCATTTGTGAATTAATATATCTGATCTTCTTTTTAGTCACTTCAGATGCCTATTAACACAAACCGAAAGTTCTTAGGAAAAAATACCTTAATTTCTTAAATCTTATAAATTCAGAAGTTAAACTTATAAATACAGAGAATTTCTCATTCTCCTTACCATTCTAATATCATTTGAGAACACCCATATTTTCACCTTTTAGTCAATGACAAGTCTAAAATCTATTACAATCTGGCACATTCTCAAAGATGTCAGATTCTCAAACATTCCATTACAGCTTAATACCTAATGTATAAAGATTATTCTGAACTTAACACAAGACTATTAATACTATGACTTTCATTAACTTTGGTATCTCTATATTTTATTCCAGATCTTATCCAAGGCACATGCTCACTGTGGGAAAAAGAGGTATATGAGGTAGGCTGAGGTGGCTGTGCTAACTGTTGAGGTGACTGGGCCACCCTACAGTTGTTTATCTGGCAGAGATTTGGGGTTGCAGAGGCATATGTCCAGGTTCTTTTTGAACTGCCAGTAAGTCCATTTTATAATCACTATGACAACAGGAGGCTAAGCCCTTTATGGTTGCTATGACAACAAAGAGCAGTCTACACCCCTCAGATGTGATGGATTTTCAACCTTGATCTCCTGGGTTGATATCCTTATGTCCTTCTTTCATCTGACTTAGGTAGACATATGTTGCAGCTGGTTTCCTCCCCTGCTTGATTACATTTTGCATTTCTTCAGCTCTTGGCAACATTAAATAGTCATTTTACTCCATCTGATTGTATTTTGCATTTCTATTCAAATCTTTGGCCACAAGTCTAAAGCTTCATGTTAATGAAAATGTCTTTCTCTAATTTCTCCATGTTACTTTGAATTATAGCCTTGAGAGCTTGGCTTAGATTCCCAGAAAGAGTTCCACTAATGCAATGTAACTTGGTGATGAGGATTCCTACGCAAGCCACTGTTCCTAAGATCTGAGAACTCTGTGTATGTATTGTAACTAGAGAAAACAAAGTGTGTTCTCCTTTGAATTCTGTGATTGGCTCGCTTTTGAACAGACTTGAAGGCTTAATCACAGTTGAATATACTCAAGTAGGAATAAATCCTGTATAAGACTATCATGAAGTCACGGATAACAGCTACTATTTATTATGAGTGCTATTTACTTTTGGTAATTTAATTTCATTTTGCTTACTTACAGTGTTTGGGATAATAGTGGTCACTGTTTTCTTGGCAAGAATTCTGTCCCATTATTACCTTTTCTGATTCTCTAACTTGTCATCCTTGTGTTTTTGTCATCACCTGTAGTTGCCTCTGGTCTGCCTCATCTCCTCCTCTGACATCCTGTTGAATCCTGAGCCCTCTTTTGGTTTTTCTATAATCTATGCATTGCTTATATTCACTATGGTTTTTTTTTTTTTTTTTTTTTTGGTAAACCTTGTAATTATGGTAAAGGCATACTTGACGGCCCATTTATTTTATTTTATTTTTTTTAAAGATTTTATTTATTTGAGAGAGAGAATGAGAGAGAGCACATGAGAGGGGGGAGGGTCAGAGGGAGAAGCAGACTCCCTGCTGAGCAGGGAGCCCAATGCGGGACTCGATCCCGGGACTCCAGGATCATGACCTGAGCCGAAGGCAGTCGCTTAACCAACTGAGCCACCCAGGCGTCCCCAGCCCATTTATTTTAAAGATCTCTTTGTCTCCTGGAGGAGCCTTTCAATTTTATGTTCTGGGTCACCACATGTTTAGCTTGTTAGGAACCCAAAGGCCATCAACTCTCCCTACCGTAGAGGGTCATTTCTTGTATGTGTCCTCTTCTTGGTCTTGGAAATGCCAAGCAGAAAATGACACATATTGTAGGTGTTTAGTGTGAGTTGGGACAGTGCCATCAATTGTCCCAGGGATGCAGGACTGTCTTGGCTTCTACTGTTGCAAGAAGCCAATTTGATGCTCCTTCCAACCTTCCCTTTCTGGTATAGTCATGACTACCCTGTAGGCAGGGGGGCCTGGCAAAGAAGAGCTGACTACTGACCACTAGAAATCCCAATACCCACTGTATCATTCCCACCATGCTCAGCTGCTCTCCACATACTCATTCATGCTTTTGCTTAGGCGGTGCCACATCCAGGAGGTGGCCAACTAGGCAGCAGCCTCTGTGACCATACTTTTGAATGGATTTCAAAGGCTGAAAAGCCAGGGGGAAATTAGCAGCAATAGTCATGGTGCACTCAGACACTATACAGGATCATTTGGTAAACTGAACTAGTTTTTCCCCTCATTTTGTCGAGTTGTAAATGAACACCAAGCCTCTATGAATAATTAAGCATGAAGACTAAGCACATAAGGACAGTTTTGTGTAGTTGAAAACAGCAAAGTTGTTTGGACGAATATTTACTATTTGCATACTCTTGAAACGCAAATAATAATTATTTGTGGAGTACTAGATGCCAGATACTTTGAAAAAATTGTGTCATTGAATTCTAACAACCTTCTGAGATAAGTCTTCTAATTATCTCCTGTTTTACAAGCAAGAGGTTACATCTGTTGGGAAGAAAGAACTGGCCAACTGCAGAGAGCTGATGGGGGTAGGGTGGGCCCTGAGGACACAGGACTGTCAGTGCTGAAACCAAGACCATCCTAGGCAAACAGGGGTTTGGGCTACCACTTGCACAGAAGCCCTCATTGTGCAGACCCATCAAGAACTCTGCTTCACACGACGTGGATGGAACTGGAGGGTGTTATGCTGAGCAAAATAAGTCAATCAGAGAAAGACATGTATCATATGACCTCACTGATATGAGGAATTCTTAATCTCAGGAAACAAACTGAGGGTTGCTGGAGTGGTGGGGGATGGGAGGGATGGGGTGGCTGGGTGATAGACACTGGGGAGGGTATGTGCTATGGTGAGCGCTGTGAATTGTGCAAGACTGTTGAATCACAGATCTATACCTATGAAACAAGTAATACATTATATGTTAAGAATAAGAAAAAAAAGAAAAGAAGAAGATAGCAGGAGGGGAAGAATGAAGGGGGGAAATCGGAGGGGGAGACGAACCATGAGAGACGATGGACTCTGAAAAACAAACTGAGGGTTCTAGAGGGGAGGGGGTGGGGGATGGGTTAGCCTGGTGATGGGTATTAAAGAGGGCACATTCTGCATGGAGCACTGGGTGTTATGCACAAACAATGAATCATGGAACACTACATCAAAAACTAATGATGTAATGTATGGTGATCAACATAACAATAAAAAATTAAAAAAAAAAGAAAAGAACTCTGCTTTGCACTCAGAAGGGTTTGCCATGGTGTCTCAGGCCAGGTGAATAGCCTGGCAGGTACTATCTCTATGTCAGTTGGAGTTGTTCGTTTTCCTTAGTGGAGAAGCCCTCTGTGGTGTAAATTTTTTGGCTCTTTAGGCTCATTTCTTGTAGCTGTAGGAGGCTGAAGGCAGGTAGCCTCACCTGGCCTGAGAAATAACTTCTCAGTGCCTTATTTTGTCAAGTATTATTATGCCAAGAATCATTGCCGGTTTTTTCCTCTCTCTCCTTCTCCATGGAGGCTGTAACTAGTGTGTGGGTTAATGGAGGGTGGAAAAATTAGATCTTAAAACAGCCCTTTGAGAGGTTAAGGATGAGAAAACACCAGAGAAAGGGGTTTAGGGAGGTTGGGGAGGATGAGCTGTCCTGTTGGCAGAGGCCCTGTGGCCTCACCTCACCCAGGGATTCTCCTCTTTTATTAGCTTCCTGAATTCAGTTTGGACAAGGGAGATGTGTTTTTTTGAGTGAGGAATGTCCCGAGGGTGGAGCTCAGGCTGCTTTGCTCTCAGCTTGGGATCTGGGATGAAATGAGGCCTACAGACATAGCTCTGTTTGAACTCAAATGACTCACAAGGGGGTGTCCATGGAGGAAATGAATGAGTGCCCTGGACCTGCACAAGGGTTGCCCCCCCTTGAGGGTAGACCAAGCTCATGCACAAGCTGAAGGAGCCCAATTTTGGTTTTTAAAAAAGGTATAAAATATTGAGGTGTGTGCACATAGATGACCAGCAGAGTGAGAGGAATTCTTAAAAGGAATTCTGAGAACTGTTTTAAGCCAAAGCGACAGTGTCGAATCAGAGTAGCATACCTTATAAGTGAAGAGGGAACATCCCGAAGTTTGTTATAACATCATCCAAACTCAGCAATACCCAGTACATGATCTGATCCCAGAAGGTTTCCTATTTAATTATATTTTGCAAATACTAATATTAAAAGTATTTTTCAGTTGCTAAACACACACTGACTGATGGGATGGTTGGGAAGAGAGGAAGGAAAATGTTCCAGATGGGAAATCACCTTAGAATGGAAACTTGTCCAAACCTGGATAATTAGGGATTGACGGTAAAAAAGACAGCCCTTAGAAGAAATACTTAGAGTTATTTATGACATGGGTTTACATGGATTGATTGGTGTCTCCTATTATTTCTGAGATGTGTAAGAAATTCCTGAAAGAATCGAGATTGAGGGCATTAACTCTGCCCTCTGACTCTAGGGTTACAGAGTATTTCTAACACTGTTGCTAAAGTGACCTGGAAACAAAAACACTATAGAGAAAGAATACTCGGCCCTTATAAAGTAGCTTTGATTCTAAAAGAGTAGAGCATTACTTCAGTAAATTCAAGCCTTTTTTTTTTTTTTGGCATGGAAAATTTGGCGCCTGTTTTGAATTTGTCTTAGGCAAACTTGCAAATCTGTGGAAAACAAAAACTATACACAGGGCAAAGGTGACATTAGCTGGAGGCTCTGAGATTCAAGGACATCACCTGGGAGAAGCCCAGATTTTGTCATGGAAGCCTCACACCCATCCAGGCTCTGTTCTGCTTTTATCTTGAGACCTATATTTCTTTGGACACTGTAGCCCTGGGATTAATATAATTAGATCTTCCCCGATAATAATAGCTACATGTATTGATGCTCACAATGGGCCTTGAACTGTTCTGAGTATTTTGCCTGTATTAAGTTGTAATTCTTACCGTTCTCTGAAGACACTCTGTTTTTTCCTCTCCTCATTTTAAGATGAGGAGGATCTGAGGACAGAGAAGAGAATAACTCAAAGACCCACAACTTCTAAGTAGTAGTATCAAGATAGAATCTGGCTTCAGAATGTGTGCTGTTCACCACCGTCCTGTGTACCGCCTCCCTAGCAATTTCATTTTGTTAAAAACAGTACTTGCTTCTCTTACCTTGAAGTTGTGACTTGTCCTGGGGTAATGATGTGAGGGCTGTAGACTTTCAAACAGACTGAAAGTGTCACAGACAAAAAGCTGCCAAACGAATGAAGGACTCCTGCCTCATATCATGTAAAGATATTAACTTGAAACAGATCAAAGACTTAAATATAAGAGCTAAAGTTATAGATCTGTTAGAAGTAAACAGGCATGAATCTTTGTTACCTTGGATTAGGTGGTTGCTTAATATAGGACACCAAAAGCACAAGCAACAACAACAACAACACAGTAAATTAGACTTTATCAAAATTTGTACTTTAGGGGCGCCTGGGTGGGTCAGTCGTTAAGCGTCTGCCTTCGGCTCAGGTCATGATCCCAGGGTCCTGGGATCGAGCCCCGCATCGGGCTCCCTGCTCGGCGGGAAGCCTGCTTCTCCCTCTCCCACTCCCCCTGCTTGTGTTCCCCCTCTCGCTGTGTCTCTCTCTGTCAAATAAATAAATAAAATATTTATTTATTTATTTATTTATAAAATAAATTTTATATATTTATTTATTTATAAATTAAATTTTATTTATTTATTTATAAATTAAATTTTATTTATTTATAAAATAAATATTTTATTTATTTATTTATAAAATAAATATTTTATTTATTTATTTGACAGAGAGAGACACAGTGAGAGAGGGAACACAAGCAGGGGGAGTAGAGAGGGAGAAGCAGGCTTCCCGCCGAGCAGGGAGCCCAGTGCGGGGCTCGATCCCAGGACCCTGGGATCATGACCTGAGCCGAAGGCAGACGCTTAACGACTGACCTACCCAGGCGCCCCCAAAATTGGTACTTTAAGGGACATTCTCAAGAAGTGAAAAGACAACCCTAAGGATGTGAGAAAATATTTGTAAATCATATATCTGAAAGACGACACATATCCAGAATACATAAAGAACTGTTACAACTCAATAATTAAAAGATAACCCAATTAAAAACGAAAAGATTTGAACAGACATTTCTCCCAAGCAGATATATAAAGGGCCAATGAGCACATGAAAAGAGGCTTTGTCTTTAAGGAAATACAAATCAAAACCACAATGAGATACCACTCCACACTCACAGGAATGTACATTGTCAAAAAGATGGACAATAACGAGTGTTGGTGGGGACGTGGAGAAATTAGAACCCTCATACATTGTAGTGGGAGTGTAAAACGGTGCAGCTGCTTTGGAAAACAGTCTGGCAGTTCCTCAAAAAGTTAAACATAGAGTTACCATATGACCCAACAGTTATATTGCTTGGTATATACCCAAGAGAATTGAAACCATACATCCGCACAAAAACTTGTACATGAGTATTCATGGCTGCATTATTTACAGTAGCCAAAAAAGTGGAAACAATGCATCAGAAAAGTGGAATCCATCAAAAGAGTGAATCCATTAAAAAGTGGAAATGTCCATCAGCTGATGAATGGATAAACAAAACATCGTCTGTCTATACGATGGAATGTTATTCAGCCCAAAAAAGGAATGAAGTACTCATACATGATGTAATATGATGAACCTTGAAAATATTATGCTAAATGAAAGAAACCAGACACCAAAGGTGATACATTGTATGATTCCATTTATATGAAATCTCCAGGACAGGCAAATCCATAGAGACAAATTATTATTTGCCATAGGCTTTTGGGGTGGGGCAGAAGGTCAGAATGGAGAGTGACTGCTCATGGCTACAGGGTTTCTTTTTGGGGTGATGAAAATATTCTGTAATTGTATACTGGTGATGGTTTTACAAATTTAAAATTATACTAAAAACCCCTGAATTGCATACTTTTTATTAAAAAAGGCAAATTTTATGGTATCAGAAGTATCTCAATATATAAACATATATACATACTAAAAAAACATACAAAGGACAAAGAAAGCTGTATTTGCTCTTCTGGAAAAGCAGGAAACAAAGTTACTCTTGGCCACTCAAAGAATGCAAAAAAGGCAGGAAATGTTACCAACTTCATTTTGAGGACAGGAACTAAGAGAAACTTGCCAAATGAGCTTCCTTTTTCTCCCCCTCTTTTTCTTCTCCTCACTCCCTCTCTCAACCTTCACAGTTAGAAGAAATGACTAGTTTAGGGGGGAGAAAAGAAGATGGTGCTTCTGTTTCAATCTGGAGGTCAGTGTTCCATGTCATGACCTGTCAAACACTCCAGAGGTTCCAAATGTATTACAAAACAACATTTCACAACGTTGTCTCTTTCCACACTGCCCTTGTTAATTTTGTGCTATGCTGTGCTTTTTTCTGCCGGGGTATTTTTGTTGTTGTTTGGTTTTGTTACTTCTGCTTATGTATTTATTTTGACAGAGAATCCTCATAGTGAGTAAAGTATAGCCTACTGAGACCTAACTGGAGATTACATGCTGTCATTGTTTCTAGTTAATATACTTGGGGCCCATCTGATAGTGGGTCCTTGGCTCACTGTCATCCTTAATCCTGGCATGTCCTTCTCTCATGCTGTTCATTAAAGATGGGAGGTCAAGTGGGACTTTGAGGATCAGCTCTTTTTTTTTTTTTTTTAAATTGAGATATAGTTAACATATAACATTGTATTAGCTACAGATGTACAACATGATTGGATATATGTATATATTGTGAAATAATCACCACAATAAATTTAGTTAACTTCCATCATCTTTTTTTTTCTTGTGATGAGAACTTTTAAGATTTACTCTCACGGTAACTTTCAAATATATGATCCAGTATATTTGATGTATATTACATGCTGTATTTGACATCCCCAGAACTTATTTATCTTATGACTGGAAGTTCGTACCTTTTGACCCGCTTCACCCATTTCACCCACTCCCCATGCCCAACTCTCGCAATGACTAATCTGTTCTCTGTTATCTATGAGTAGAGTTTCTTCAGATTCCACCTGTAAGTAATTCTCGCTCTCTGACTTATTTCACTTGGTGTAATGCCCCCAAGGTCCATCCATGCCACTGCAAATGGCAGAATTTTTTAAATTGGCTGAGTAGTATTGCATTGTATGTATGTATATCTTCACATTTTCTTTATCCATTCATCCGCTGGTAGATGATTAGGTTGTTTCTTTTTTTTTTTTTTTTAAAGATTTTTATTTATTCATTTGAGAGAGAATGAGAGAGAGAGAGAGAGAGCATGAGGGGGGGAGGGTCAGAGGGGGAAGCAGGCTCCCTGCTGAGCAGGGAGCCCAATGAGGGACTTGATCCCAGGACTCCAGGATCATGACCTGAGCCAAAGGCAGTCGCCCAACCAACTGAGCCACCCAGTTGCCCGATTAGGTTGTTTCTATGTCTTGGCTATTGTAAATAATGCTGCAATGAAGAGGACCGTCTTTTCTTTTTTTCTGCCCTAATGTTATGCTTCCATATTTTTTGTACATTCTCACTTTTGTCACACTTGAAAAAAATTTTTTTGAACAACCCTGGGCTAAACTGAGACTTGGAAAATGTGTTGATGATGTTCTTTTGTCTCCCCCGCACCGTGTTTTTTGATGCCCCATTTCCATTCTAAACTTTCTTTTCCAGATAATCATTCCTTTTATGTTTCTAGTAATTAATTACCCTCATTGTATCCCCCTTCACGTTCATTGACTCTTAGCTGTCCCATGTTCCATCTCGTAGGATCTGGCTTACAGACTAAATGGTATCTGACAAAGCACCTCGGGTATATGTGGCTCAGGGCATTATTTCTTCTAAATGGCACATGTACATAGGAATTTGAAGCACTCTCAGCATCTCTTGGGATCTCAAGAGACCTTTGGTGTAGGGAGCTTCTTTCTCCTCATTTCACACCCAAAAGGTGAGCTAATTTAATGCACAAAGCCCCACAGTACCTACCGAAATCTTTGAGGTTATTGGGTGATCTTGGTTCCATGTTTTTGGTTTTTTGTTTCCAGATGGAGAAAATGTGGCTTATCTGTGGTATTCAAACATATGTTGTTTCTTATTAATGGAAGGGAAGGGAAGAGAGGACACAAATGATGGTTGGCATTGTTTTTTTCAAGAACTTAAAGAAAGTTTACTATTTGTATATCCTTTGAATTTGGTTATAATGCAGAGAGCATGCACTGGGTATCGTAAGAGCAGCTTCCAGTCCTGACTGAGTCATTAAGTTCCTTTAAAAAATTTTTTTTTCATCCCCAAAATATTTTAGTGTGCATCCCTAATTAACAAGTACCCTTACTTTGTGTATGGCTACAACATAACTATTGCCCCAAATTTATAATTCCTTTATGTCCTCTAACACATAGTCCTTAGTAACATTTCACTCTTTAACAAGGTTGTTTCTTTAAACACTTGGTCAAATTAGGAGTCAAACACGATATATTCGTTGACTTGGCTGTTTTTTCTAGTAAATATTTTCACATTTATAATTGTCCCCTTCCAACTCTCTCCTCTTTTTTATTCCCTTTTTGTGTTGGAGAAAACAGATCATTTACCCTATAGAATGTCCCACATTTTTGGTTTGATTCATTGCTTCCATGTAGCATCATTTAACTTGTGCCTCTGTCCCCATATTTCTTGTAAACTCATAGATAGATCAAAGGGTGTGATTATGTTCTAGTTTATTATTATTATTATTTTCTGGCAAGAAGACTTTATAGGTGGTGCTCTGTATTTCCTATTGCATTACTGTAGGAGGGACGTATGTCTGGCTAACCCAGTTTTAGTACTCTTAAGATTGATCAGAAAATTTAGCTGTGTGCCTGATCCATCCTTTGAAAAGCTCCCCATCCACCTTTTACTTAATGGTTTTTGCAACTACTTACCCAGGAGTGGCAAAATGGAAATTTTCTAGTTCTGTCATTATTTCTGTACTTATTAGCTGGGATTCTCTTATATGGGTGAATTTTCCAACCCTTAGTTATTTGGCTATTCTGAAATAGAGTTGGACAAGATAAAGCAGGATACGTTCTTCATCTTTGCCTTTGACTTAGCAATTGTTGGAATAATGAACTGGGACTTGAGCAACTTCTCCTGGCAGTCACCAGTAAACTGTTCTCTACTATTTTGGGGGCGGAGGTAGAAGAATATCTCATCAACTCATTATCAACCCATGGACTTTATCGATTTGATGTATTTGAATCAGTTGTTGGCATTCTTTTTGATACTCATATTGTCCCATCTTTGGCCAGTGGAGGCTCCCTCTAATTGGCTTGTATGTCTTCTTGACACACCCTATTTAGTCTGAGCCATTAACTTCTGGGCAGCAGTTTCTGCCTCTTTAAGTAATTGGATTAGTTGGTCTTTAAGATTCCTTTTGGTTCTAGCTTACCATCCCGAGAAAAGAGCCTGTATTCTAATATTCTACAGTAAAATCTCTTATGCTGGAAATAGTTTGATTTTTTTTTTTCTCTTTAGAGTGCACACAGTGGGTGAATTGATGCATTGGAAAATATGAAATGTTTTTGTTTCTCTCCCTTTGATCTTTTAGCTCCCATTTATGTGACACTGGCTCGGAACACTTCCAGATTCTAAGCTCAGTATCTAGTAGAAAACAAAACAAAACAAATGATATCAACATTTCTGTACTTAGGCTGTAGGGAGGTTTCCCAAGAAAGTCCCTGATTTTGAAGTTAGATTAGTTTTGAAATATTACCAGCGTTATAGTTGTTATTACTCCAAATGTGGTATTTTTCTCACCTTCTATGTGGGGCATCAGGCAGGAAGAATGGATAGCTGCTTTTCATCCTTTAGCCCTGGGGAGGCAGAATGGGGAGCGAAGGAGGGCTGAGGCCCCCCAGTGAGCTGTTCAGGGAAGTCCAGAAGGCTGCAAAGCTGGCCAAGCCTTGCCAGGTGGCTGCAGAGAGTCAGCCCCAGTCCCTACAAGCCAGGAGCTGGAGCCCATCCATCCAGGCAGCATCTGAACCAGATCCAGGCAACTGGGCCAAGTCCCCAAGGCTGTCCCTGGGACCAGAAGGTATAACCAGAGGGAAGCATGGATTTAAATTCCAGGGCATACGACAAAAGCTTATCATATCTAAGAAGAAGGAGCTGAAAATGACTTTTTATAAGTGCTTGAAGGACACTGTCTTGTACTGAACCGTATATAATAAAATTTAAGAAGGGCCTGAGTTTTGTTTCTGTCTGTGCCCTGTGGAGCACATGTGACTTCAAAGGCAACTCTGTAGGGTGCAGGAAGAAAAAAGGATGCTTTTATTTCTAACTTTGGCACAGATCCTCCAAACTATTTTTGATGGCCAGGAATTAAAAAAAAAACAAAAAAAACCCCTTATATTCCCTCTAAATTCATTTGCATTTAGCAGATCCACCTCTGTTTTTCTACCCTGACAGTTTCCACTTCTTCAACCTGTATGTTCTCCCTACTTTGAGGCTTTATTTTTCAGGAAAAAGTCAAGGGTGGTATTAGATCATTTCAAGTGAAACCTCAAACAGCCCTGTTCCCAAATCACCCCACCCCTTACGACTGCTCCTTGCTTCCTGCCCTAAGTGCCTTCTGAATTTAAAAGTTGTTTGCAAGACTTTAAAACCATTAAACACCCCTTTAATAGAAGTCTGATATAAAAAGGAGCTCCTGGTTTCATTTTAATCTGGTGGGACCCTTTGGTGATGAGCGGATACAGCCTCAACCTAATGCAAGTACACAGTGGCTGTGTGTGTGTGAGCTTCTGCAGACCTCAAGATTGCATTCATTATAAAAATTACATACATACAATAAAAAAAACCATTAGGTTGTTTTCAATGACTGTCTCTACCTTGCTAACACAAGGCAGTTCCTTCTGGCATTAAAATTTTTTTTTAAATTCCAGTATAGTTAGCATACAGGGTTGTATTAGTTTCAGGTGTCCATTATAGTAATTCAACACTTCCATAGGTCACCCTGTGCTCATCAGGACAAGTGCACTCCTTTAATCCCCATCACCTATTTCACCCATCCACGCCCCCCCACCCAACTCCCTTCTGGTAACCCAGTTTGTTCTCTATAGTGAAGAGTCTGTTTCTTGGTTTCTCTCTCTCTCTCTCGCGTGCGCGTGCGCTTTCCCTTTGCTTATTTGTTTTGTTTTTTAAATTCCACATATGAGTGAAATCATATGGTATTTGTCTTTCTCTGACTGACTCATTTCACTAGCATTATACTCTCTAGCTGCCTCCGTGTCATTGCAAATGCGAGATTCCTTTTTTTTTTTAATGGCCAAATCATATTCCATTGTGTATCTATACCACATCTTCTTTACCCACTCATCTATTGATGGACACTGGACTGGCTGTTGTCAGCAACACTGCAGTAAACATAGGGGTGCATATCTCTTTGAATTAGTGTTTTTGTATTTTGTATTTTTTTGGTAAATATCCAGAAGTGGAATTACTGGATCATAGGGTAGTTCTCTTTTTAACTTTTTGAGGAACCTCCATACTGTTTTCCACAGTGGGGCCAGGCCTCTGGCTTGTTTCTGGGGCAAGTTTCCCTTGTGGCTTCTTTGCCCTGCCTTTCCCCAGCTTCTCATCTATACTTGGACTTCAGTGCAGACTGATTCAGGTGATGCTGTTTTTATTTTTTTTGGCCTATTTATTTCTGATTATTTTTGTTAGTCTTTTCCAAACTCTTCTGAATTAAAAAGTTGTTTGCAACTTTTAAACCCTATCCTGTTTGAAACTTTGATTCCTGATATAGTTAGGTGGTGGTTCTGCTTAACTTAAAGAGTGATCCTAAGGAGCCTAAAGTGGTTGTTTTCTTGCCGTCAGGGTCTTGTGACTTCTCAGGAAGAAACTTCCACTCTGTGTGAACTCAGCACCCCTACTAGGGAAAAAGGGCCCTGGTCTGATGATTACAGATCAGCAAACAAAGGGCAAGATATTATGAGCTTCAATAACTTTGGTAGAGAATTTTTTTAATCCCTATATTAACGGCTCATAACTCATTGGTTTTCTTGTTAGTGATGTTGCCTTGAGTTATAAAGGACAGTAATACAGTAATGATAATAATTATATTCATATGCTACAAGATTTACTCCTGTCCCATCCCTTCTCATTCTTCATCAAAATAGAACCTTCTCTGAAGAGTTGGAACATGAGTAGAATGAATTTATGTTGGCCTAGTAAGCAATATTATGATCTAAAAGCATTTATCAAAGGGACAGGTGTGCAGGGTATTAAATGGAATTCTATAAATACCAAGAAGTATTTCAGTCACTTGCACATATTTTTCATCTTCTATATGCACAACATTGCATAAAATGGTGCTAGTGAG
The DNA here is from genome assembly GCF_011800145.1 of Mirounga leonina. Taxonomy (NCBI): domain Eukaryota; kingdom Metazoa; phylum Chordata; class Mammalia; order Carnivora; family Phocidae; genus Mirounga; species Mirounga leonina. The sequence goes on from NW_023270453.1 coordinate 1,834,531, forward strand.
CACACACACACACACACACATGCACTGGGATATCCCTCAAAGAGTTTACTGTTAGATTCTGCTAAAGAGAGGGGAAAAAAAGAACTTATATGAAACGTTTATTGAATAACATAAGGAAACTTGAACCTAAATGTTAAATTGGTTGAGGCTGGCTAGATATGTATCATGTGAATTTAGAGAGGGGAGACCATAGAGTAGATGAATTGGAGATGCCAAATGAAAAGGAGGGATAATTTGGATAATTTGGGTAAGGGGTGGTGAGGTGGGGAGAAGGAAAACTTTAGGCACTGGTAAGATGAGAGAGAAGGACTAAGTGGTGAGGACTGATGGGCCACTGGGAAGGCCACAATGATTTGAACTGAGGGCTTAGGTACACAAAGATTTAGTGATCTCTTTACTAATAGTTTCAGTGTATGAATGAAGCTAAGGAGAGAACTGTAAGAATATGAAGTTTTATCTACAGATATGAAGTAGCAGTTATACTCAAGCCATATTCTTGCTGGTTTCAGTAGTTTAGACTGTTTGTCAAGTCAAAAGAAAACTATAAAATTAAAAGCACTTGCATTAGCAAATACAGCAGAGTGCCCTAAAATGATTCAAGGCACAAATTTGTTTTTGACTTTGCAGAAGAGGATTAGAATATTTTAAGATCTACAAGAGTGAGGACCTTGTCTTACTTAGCTTTGTGTTTCCCAAAAGGTGTGTCTTAACACAGTAACTTGCACATGGTGGATTTTCATAGTTTTCATTGAATGAACCTATGAATTTAATATAAACACATCCTGTGGTTTTTGACCTCAAAGAGGCATTGTAAATCACACTCCAGAGTACCCATTAAAGGTGGACTTCATTGTCCAGGGAATTTGTTATGCACTGGTGAAGTCCCACTGCTAGGTTTTTCATGAATCTTTTTGGGTTGTTATCAGAACCAGCCAAAATTATTTTCTCGAAGTATCTTCTATGACTAGAGTAACATAGAAGGTATATGAGACCGGATTCTTGATATTACAGAAATTATGTTACATTGGGAAGATAAGAGTATTCATTGGGGAAAAATCAGAAAATCAAAAAAGGCAGTATACAAGGCAGAAATATTGGAGGAGGGGTATCATTGTCTTCACTGCAGCTGTCTTCTTCATTTGTCTTTTTCTTAGGAAATTGATCTCTGTCATATTTTCAACTGCTGTCTCTACCGGTGATACACATTAATATCTGTTCTGGATTTCATACCTGGACACTGAGTATTTTCCCATCACCTTAAACTTCATATCGCTAAACCCAACCAGATTGTCCCTTTTCCTTCCTCTGTTATAGCACTTGTTCTAATCACCTAGGCTCAAAATCATTGACTGTCTGTATATCCATATTTCTGTGTGTTTATCAGTTGCCATGGCCACTCTATTCTGAGTTGTGAATAGATCAAGAGAGTAGAAGGAAGATATTTTTAACCAAGTGAGCCCAAATATGCACACCAAGTGGACAGAAGGAAAGAAAATGATGTTCTTGAGACTCTGATGGAAGACACAGATGATAGGATTTTGACTTAATGGTACAGAGAAGGATCTGTTTCAGGGCAAGAGAAACCCCTACATTCCTTGGCTTGAAACATATGTTACTTGTTAACTTGCTTGATGTTGGTATATCAACCTCCGATAAATAGAATTTTGCTTTAAATGTTTTGGAAAATCTTAGTATTGAAAGGAAGCCTATTATTAAGTATGCATCTTTCTATTACTGTATTTTCTGGTATATGGGTAGGTTGTCATGTGATACACACTGATTCTTAGCTCCATGATCACCAGGCTGTCTTGTGTGTGGCTCTCGATTAGTGGAATGAGTTGTCATGTGCAGTGAACTGTCTCTTGCTGGTGGCATTTAAGCAGAGATGGCATTACTATTTCTGATACCAAAGACATGAGCCTGGCATTGGGTAGGAGATTAGACCATCTCTCTACAACCCCTTCTAAGATTAAGATTTTATCATTTTATAGTGATTTATAATTTATTTAGTCATTTATTTCTACTATTATGTACTATACTGGCAATAGGCATGCATTGATTTTGGCTTTCTCTGTGGCACCTTGGAAGGCATAAGGTTAAACACAAATGACATCCAAGGGTGGCATCATTGGCAGAGTGTTCGTGTATTACACTGTGATTGTTGAATTAAACTAAAATATTCTTTTGACTTTGTCAATGTGGAGCTCAGTTACGGTAGGGGCTGCATCTTGGAAGCACTGGGTGTGGCATTAAGGTGGTCCACAGAAAATTAGCTTGACCAAATTTATAAAGTTACATTGTTATAAAGGCTCAGGGTATCTCTCTGTGAGAGAGGTAGAAAGGGATAGAAAGAAATACCCTTTTCTTCTTTGAACCGAAGCCATGCAAGACAAGAGATAAAAGGGTGCTTGATCTACACCATAAAAAAAAAGTTTTGGAGTCAAGCATACTTTAGAAATGACCTCCTGGGTGTTTCAGCCATGTCTAATTTTCTCGGTCTGATACTTTAAGAGGTTCTCCCTCTACTTGAGAGAGGAAGCTTGAGGTTATTCTATGAAGCTTAAAAAGTGTGGTTCCTTTAGATCCTTTGCCAGTATTCTATCATCATCTTGAAACAAAGAACCTGGTAAACATCCACAGCTTACTCAATGGAAGAATTCCTTTGAACCAGATTGACTGTAGAGAAAAATCTTCATAGCAGCAAATGCAAATCTGTATGTATCTAGCAATTGCTCCAGACTTCACTCGAGCGTGTGCCCTTCTTCTGGAACACTTCACTCTATCTAGTGAGCATTGTCAACGGTCCTGGGTGTTTTCTGCTATCATGAAATACCTTTGAAGAGTGCTGATTAATCAATGTAGGGAGAATGATGGAAGAGGAAATCATAGTAATTAATTGATTCAGGGAAGAATGATGTTAAAATCAGTGAGTGAAAGATTGTTGGGAACAGAATGTTCTCAAAATGTCACCCTTTGAGCTACTTAATTACAAAGGAAAACAGGTACCTTTACAGTGGAGAATACTTGAAACGTGATCAAGTTTAAGCAATTTAACATCACCAAAAGAGGAACAAATTGACATCATGTACTACTGATTTGATCCCTGGCTGTCACTTAGGCAGCATTCCTGCCCCAAATGTTTAACCCAAATCTAATCATGAGGAAACAATCAGACAAATTAAAAAATGAGGGCTTAGGGGGCACCTGGGTGGCTCAGTCGTTAAGCGTCTGCCTTCTGCTCAGGTCATGATCCCAGGGTCCTGGGATCGAGCCCCGCATCGGGCTCTCTGCTCCGCGGGAAGCCTGCTTCTCCCTCTCCCACTCCCCTGCTTGTGTTCTCTCTCTCACTGTGTTTCTCTCTGTCAAATAAATAAATAAAATCTTAAAAAAAAAAGTATTAAAAAAAATGAGGGCTTGTTTTCTTAAGAAATGCCAGTCATTATAGACCAAAAGAGCTGGGGGAGCTGTTTTTTGGTTAGAGGAGACCAAAGAGATGTGACATCTAAATGAAGTGTGTGATCTCGGGTTGCATCCTAGGTCAGGGAACAGCTATAAAGGACATGTATTGGGTCATTTGGGGACATCTGAAAATGGACTATATATTAAATAATAACATTATATAAATGTTGCTTCCTGAATGAAATATTTTGGCATATGTAAAGAATATTTTTGTTCTTAGGAGACTCATATTGAAGTATTTAGGAGTTAATTGTCATGATGCTTGCTACTTTCATATAAGTCATATAAAAATATTATATATGATACTATTTATTATCTATAATTTATAATAAATATAAATACTATGTATAATAATTCAGTATAATACATTATACCACATATACATATTTGCCTTTTACATACATACATTTGTGTCATGTATAAAGCAAATATGGTAAAATGTTGAAAATTGATAAATCTAAATAGAGGACATATTCATTGCACTGTTTTTGAAATCTTTCTGAGGTTTGAAATTTTCAAGATAAAGCATTGGGGAGAAAAGAACTTTTGTGTTAAGGATGAGGTAGTGGAGAAAAATGTTGAGTTGTTAAATTCATGTTTATGAGAAAATGGCATTTTATTACTGTTGAATAAAGCAGAGTTAGATGATACAGCCCATTGAAAATAAGTGTTCAGGGGCACCTGGCTGGCTCAGTTGGTTAAGTGTCTGACCGTTGATTTTGGCTCAGGTCATGATCTCGGTTGTGAGATCAAGCCCCACATCAGGCTGTGCACTTAGCATGGAGTCTGTTTGAGATTCTCTCTCTCCTTCTTCCTCTGCCCCTTCCCCTGCTTGCACACGTGCTCTCTCTCTCTCTCTCTAAATAAATAAAATCTTAAAAGAAAAAGAAAAAAAGAAAATAAGTGTTCACAAACATACACTGTTAAGTGAGCTTGATTTAGATAGTCTTGAATCCAGAATTTTTAGAGCAGAGAAATGATTGCTATTGGGCATCTTAGTGTTTCTCTTTTGTTTCTGCAATATTGACTTTCTCCTGTTGTGAATCCTTAGTTCACAGGATTGTTTTAAGATTTAATGAGATAATGTTTGTGAAATGCTTTGTAAGCTATGAAAATAATGTCTCCAAGTTTCTTTATGTTTAGGATGTAACTTGTGCTGAATTATAACACCCAGTGTTGTATTTTATCAGTGTACAGAATATAAATTCATGGGAAGACAAACTGGATCAGTGGCTTTATTAAGACTCATTCCATAACATATGTAATTTAGAAAACTAAAGCTGCCTCCATTTAACAGTTCTGCCTTTTGGCATATCTAGAACAGTGTCTAAATACATATAACAAATATTAGCTTTTTCAGTAATGAAACAAACTTCACTTACTCTTTATGCTCATTTAACCAGTTGCACTCATGAAAAAAATCTTTCCCCAGGGGATGGAAAAAGAGCAAACAAGAGTTTAACATAAGTCAATAGAACATTAAGTAGAGAAAAGCTAAGAGTTGCTTGCTGTGTTGTTATCTTGTGATAATTTCAATTTAGATTTTTAAGTATGCTTTTAGAATTTTATTGTTATACTAAATATAAAATTGAATCAGTGCATATGGAGGACTTGGAATGAATATGGAAAATGAACGTTTTGCTCCTTCAGAGGGAGGCAGGCCAGAATAGCTATTAGATGGTGATATTTTGACCTTGCTGAAAGACAACTATATAGAAAGAATGATGACGCGGAAGGAATTGGGGAGTAACAAATATAACACATTAGCTAGAAAAGACATTCCTGTCAGTTCTTGAACTTGACCAGATTCTAAAGCTAGCGTAGCTCGTTCAGGTGTAGCCATGGTGGGCACAGGTGTCGTTGGTAAAAGCTGTGACGTTGCTAGATTAGCCAGTGACACTAGGTTGTAATCTTTGTCAGTTGGCATTTGAGAAGATTATGATGATGGATATTTTAAACAACAACCATTACTGAGTAATTAACATGTACTAGGAGAGACATTAGATGCTTTATGTGTGTTTTCTCAGTTAAATCTCACAATATCCCTATCAGGGAGGTGTGTACTTATACCATTCTTAATTTTCAGATAAGCACGAAGGACCGAGAGAAGTTGAATAACTTGTATAAGGTCATGCAGAGAATAGTGGCAAAGTTGGTACTTGAAACCATGTTGTCTGACTCTAGAGCCCATTTAACCACCATGCTGTACTCAGTTGACTCTCTAAAGTTGATGTTGAAGAGAACAGATTAAGATTTAGAGATAAGACATGTTTTTGGCGATGACAGAATAAAAGGGGCTGGAATTACTTTCTCAACTTAAAAAACTAAAAATAACCAGGGAAAATATGTGAAACAACAGTTTTCAGACATTAGACAAGTAGCACAAAACAGTAATCTTTCAGGGAAGGGAAACAAATGTGATTGCTCCAGCTTACTGCCTGGAGTATATGTTATATTTTCAGACATATAACAGAGCCTAGCTATCACCCTTATTTGAGGATACAGTTTGAAGAGGCTACTGCCACTAGAATTCACAGTGTGGCAAGGTCCTGGATAGGAGAGAATGACACAGAGAGACAGCTCCAGAGATCTGCATACTTTTCAGTGAATGCATGTGAGAAAACTGCCTGAGACCAGGGAAAGACATGGCAAAGAATCAGGTGGAGTCCACCACCCATATATACAGGGTATCAACTGGGGTTCTCAGAAGACCATTCCCTCAGTTGTATGGCAAAATTAGCCCTTAGACTAAAGTCTGTTCTGGTCTTGCTTAACAAAGCTTAAAGGCAAGCCATGGAAGGATCAAGTTGTTTCCAAGTGACTTTATTGAATCTAACACACAGCCCCAAAATATTTAAAGGAATGTAGAAAACCTTCAGCCCCAACAAAGTAAACTTCACGTTGTCTGACATCCAGTCAAAAATTACCAGGCATTCAAACTATGGAAAGAGCCTAGATGTCCATCAACAGATGAATGGATAAAGAAGATGTGGTGTATATATATCATATATATATATCATATATATGATATATATATATGATGGAATATTATGCAGCCATCAAAAAGATGAAATCTTGCCATTTGCAGTGACATGGATGGAACTAGAGGGTATTATGCTGAGTGAAATAAGTCAATCAGAGAAAGACAAGTATCATATTATCTCACGGATACGAGGAATTTGAGAAACAAGACAGAAGATCATACGGGAAAGGAGGGAAAAATGAAACAAGATGAAACCAGAGAGAGAGACAAACCATAAGAGACTCTTAATCTCAGGAAACAAACTGAGGGTTGCTGGAGGGGAGGGGGGTGGGAGGGATGGGGTGGCTGGGTGATGGACTTTGGGGAGGATATATGCTATAGTGAGTCCTGTGAATTATGTAAGATTGATGAATCACAGACCTGTACCTCCAAAACAAATAGTACATTATATGTTAATAAAAAAAAACTACCAGGCATTCAGAGAAGCAGGAAAATATGACCCAAAATGAGGAGAAAAACAGTCTACAGATAAAGACCCAGAAATGGCAGAGATCCCCTACCCCCTACTTAAAAAGAAATAGGCAAATTGAGTGATCGTGTTTTTATTAAAATTTTTAAAATTTGTATTTAAAGACATTCCTACAAAGATAACTCCAGACTAGTTGCTTTCACTGGTGAATTCTACCAAGTATTTAAGGGAGAAATATTAATTCTACACAAACTCTTTCAGAAAATGGTAGAGGTTTTGAGGTCTAATTCTGAAACTAGACAACAAAATTATAAGAAATGAAAGTTACAGACCAATATCCTTCATAAACACAGACATAAAAGTTCCTAATCAACCTTTAGCCTATCAAATCCAACAATGTATAAAAAGGATAATACATCATGGTGAAGTAAGGGTTTAATCTCAGGATTGCTGGGTTGGTTTAAAATTTAAACATCAATGTTATTTGTGTCAACATACTAAAAAAGATAAAAGTATATGTGTATCTTAATTAGACATGGAAAAAACATTTGATTATATCTCACATCCCTTCCTGATGAAAACTCAGCAAACTAGGAGTAGAAGGGAATTTTTTCATCCTGAAATGGGGCATCTATGACAAACATAAAGCTAACATCTTAATGGTGAAAGACTGAAAGCTTTTCCCTAAGATGAGGAACAAGGCAAAGATATCTGCTTTCACAACTTCTGTTAAACATAGTATTGGAGGTTCTTGACAATGCAATAAGGCAAGAAAAAGAATTAAAATGAACATAGACTAGAAAAGAAGGATAAATTGTCTTTATTTACAGACAATATATAGATAATCCTAAAGAATCTAAAAAAAAGCTACCTGAAAGAGTAAATGAGTTTTACAGGATTGCAGGATATAAGATCAAAATACATCTTGATTATATTTCTATATACTAACAATTAATTAGAACTAAAAATTGAAAAACAATACCATTTACAATAGCATCAAAAGTTATTAAATACTTTGGGATAAATTTGACAAAAAATGTGTAAGACCTCTACACTGAAGATTATGAAATTTTGCTGAGAAAAATTAATTCAGGTCTAAATAAATGCATAGGTATAAAATGCTCATGAGTTGGAAGACTCAATATTATTATATCAGTTCTCCAAATTGATTTATATATTTCTTATTATCCCAGTTGAAATCCCAGAAGCCTTTTTGTTTTGCAGAACTTAACTGCTGATTTAAAAATATAATCTTGAAAAAAAGAAAATTGAAACATGTATATTGCCTGATTTCAAGACTTATAAAGTTAACAGTAATCAAGACTATGTGGTAGTAGCATAAAGGTAGGAGATGAAGCACAGTGATTTTCCATAAAGATGTCAAGTTAACTCAACTGGGTAAGGAAAATTCTTTCAACAAATGGTGTTGGAACAATTGTATAGCTATATGCATGAAAAAAAAGTTTTTAACTCTTACCTCATACCATACACAAAAATTAACTTGAAGTAGATCATAGGCATAAATGTAAGACAATTAAATTTCTAGCAGAAAATGTGGAAGAAAGTTTTAGTGATCATGAGTTAGGAAAATATTAAAAAAATATGATACAAAAAGCAAAAACAATAAAAGAAGAAAATGGATAAATTGTGTTTCCTGGAAATTCAAACCTTTTTTTCTTTCCTCAAAAGGTGCTAATAAGAAAGTGAAATGGGAAACTAAAACTGGGAGAAAATATTGCAAAATATGTATCACACAAAAGACTTGTATCCAGAACATATAAAAGAGTCTTTTTTCTAGTTAATTATTATTATTGAACTATAGTTGACATTATGAAGAACTCTTAAAACTCAATAGTAAGAAGACAAAAACCTTGTTAAACCCATTAAAAATGGGCAGAAGAATTGGAGAAGCATCTTTTTTCACATGATTAGTCATTAGGTAGATGTAAAGTAAAACCTCAGATACACCACTGCACTCCTGTTATAATGCATAACATTAAAAAGACTGATCATATCAAGAGTTGAAAAGGATGTGGAGAAACAGGAACCCTCAGAGCTGCTGGGTGGGTATATAAAATGGTACAAAATTTTATAAAAGTTTCCTAAAACTTTGGATACCGTATTCTCCAGTGATTCTATTCCTAGTTATCCAAGAGAAATAAAACATATGTGTTCAACATGTGTGTATAAAGACTTGTACATGAATGTTCATAGCCCTGTAGCTTTATTTCTGATAACCCCAAACTGGAAACAACCCAAATGTCTATCAGTATGAATGGATAAATGTGAATTCATCTGTGATGGATAAATTTTGGTATCTCCATACAATGTAATACTATTCAACAATGAAAAGGAACAAAATATCAATATACTCAACAATGTGGATGAATCTCAAAATAATTATACCGAGGAAGAGGAATCAGTCAGTAACATGTACACACTGCGTGATTCCATTTCAATGCAATTCTAGAAAATGCAAACTGGTCTGAACCCATATTGGTGGTTCCCTGGGTTCGGGTTAGTTGGGAAGGAGGGGGGATGGAACACAAAGAAATATGAGAAAACTGTTGGTGATGGAAATCTTTATTACCTTGGTTGTGGTCATCATTTCATGGGTATATGTATATCAAAACCCATTAACTGTACACTTTATTTTTCAAAAATTTTTAATTTAATTTTTGCATATTTTATTTATTTGAGAGAGAGAGAGAGAGAATGTGGGGCGGGGGAGCAGAGGGAGAGGGAGAAGCAGACTCCCCACTGAGCAGGGAGCCTGATGCGGGGCTGGATCCCAGGACCCTAAGATCATGACCTGAGCCAAAGGCAGACGCTTAACTGATGAGCCACCCAGGCGCCCCAACTGTACACTTTAAATACGTGCATTCTATAGTGTGCCAATTATGCTTCATTAAAGCTGTAAAAAGAATCTTAACTTCTGCCACTGGTGAGACGCTGAAGTAGCATATTAACAGTTGTGGTAGAAGCCTAGTTATTTAGAGCAGATGAAACCTTAGAGATGCTCTTCATCATCACACATTGTTCAATTAAGCCTAATCAAAATGTTCCATCTCATGACTCCCCCATGAGAACATTGGTTCCAGGAAGACTGGCATGTCCTGTCCATCTTTGTGGCTTCTGCTCTGTGTTAGGCAGTGTTTTGTACACAGTGGTGCTTAGTAAACTTATAAGCTGGTTAGTTGAAAGCATGATGTTTCCTAAACTGAATTATAGATGAGAACTGCTTCACATTTTTGGTTTAGTGGAAAAATGCACTCGGTAAGTGGTCGATCTAATTACAGTTTCCACTTAGAAAACTTTCTGGAGTTTCCTTTGGGTACAGAGTTATTTTACTGGCACGCTTGACACTTCCTAGGTCTGGAACAGCCTCCGAGGTAGGACATAAATTACTGGGGTGCATATTCTTTAGGGTCTGCAAGTGACAGCGAAGCTAAATAATAGCAACCTAACCAAGACCGAGGTGTATTTCTCTATCACCTAAGTCTGAGCTGATGTGGCGGCTCTGCTCCGTGAAGCCATCGGAGACCCCACTCATTCTTGTTTGTCCACCTAATGGTTTTGTAATGTCACCCAGAACTTCACTTCTTGCATCAATTCAGGAAGTGATACAGAACGGAAAGCCTGAGGGACACGGCTGGAGCAGGGCAGTCTCTTTTACCCCATCACTGGCCCACCCACTGATGTTTCAGGCTGTGAATGAAGGAGATAACCCTCCCTCCTCTAAAGTTACTTTCTGGTGGTTAATATTTCCTCCAAAGAAATCACAAGATGTTTCCATGGAAGGTAGGTATGAGAGGATGGGACTTGCCCACGAGAAAATCTGCTACAAGGGTCACCTGAGGAAGACCGGCAGGAAATGTGTTATCATCATTTAATAACTTAGATCGTGGTTTAGTCATTGCTGAGGATGTTATAATACTGTTTAAAAAATTAATTTCTTGCAACTTTGTGAAGCAGTTGGTTTTAATTTTCACTTTTTTTAAGCGGAAGAAACTGAGTCATGGAAGGGTATATACTGAAGCATCTCTGTTCAGTGAGGAAATTTATGGCACCAGTAGATCCTGGAAGCCCAAATTATGGGTTTGCCATCCACTTCTCTGCCCATTAGGTCATGCTCCTTTTGGAGAAAATGAGAAATGATCTAAAGAAAAAGAAAGAAAATTTAAGAAGTCCCCCCTCCCCAAGCCCCTTATTAATAGAATAGACATTTCTCTGTTGATTGTCCCGAGGTCGGCCCCCCAGAGTTCACGGGGAACTGGACTGCCTCATCCTCAGAGCTGTGCATGGTGCTCTTTATCTTTTACTCAGGGTGCAAAGTGTTGCTTAGCAACAGTGATTCTTTCAGCTCTCACAACTGCTGCAGCCTGCAGACCTGACAATAGACGGAGTTTGAGAGTGAGATCCTCATTTTTCAGCTTCTTCACTGTGGTAAGGGGGAATAAAGAAAGAAAAGGCAAACAGGATGAAAGAATCTCAACAGCACGGTGCAAAAAAGCATCGGCCGATGCTGGAGAGTGGGGGAGCGCCACGCATCTTACACGTGATTAGTAAATGCTGGCCGTGAGAATTAAAAGGGAGTAACACAGCCGCAGAGGTTAATTAGAGAAGGTAAAGAGGCAAGAGAACGAGATGGTTGGGCAGTCTAAACATGGAAGTTTCTGATCGACTGGGTGTCTAGAGCAAGTCTATCCTTCTGTTTTGCGGTTTTTGTTTCTTTTTTTGGGGGGTCCAGAGTATTGGGCCAGTCTTTGAGGAAACAGAAAGAATGGATGGAGGCTTTTTGCTTTTTTCCCCAACTCTTATTGGCAATCTTAAAAATGGGTTAGGCAGCTTCTTACTGAGTTCTAAGTGTTTACAAAGATGTTCAGGACGGTGACTTTCAGGGATGACCTTGGGTTGGCTTTGTGGTCCTGGGCAACAGGGCAGAGCAGCATGGCGGGACACTTGGAAGTGATCCGCAGCATTGGAGGTAATTTTAATGTTAGAAATGCCCTCATCTCCTGGTTCATGTTCCTTCTCACCCTTTCCATCAGCTCATGCAGATAAAATGGAGGAGCCTGTGCAAACCCCTCCTATGAGGTATTTCAAACCTGAGAGATTATAATCTTTCCTATCAAATGCAGTGGCGGCTCTTTGTAGAGCGGTTTTCTGAAGTGAATCAGATGGGTTTTTCAGAGCTGAAGGAAGTCAGAGGATGAAATTAATAAAAGCAGAGAGGAAATTGAAAGGGGTGTGTGTGTGGGAAACATATGTTTTCAGATGATATTTTAAAATAGATGGAGACTTGATGAGACAGAGATACTGAAAACTGACTCCAGATGGTGGGAATAGCAATGGCAGGCTGGTGTGAAGGGACAGAGCGCAGGCAGCAGGTGCGGGAGGAGGCAGGAGGGGGCTGAGGGAGGCCACCGTGTAGGTGGGCGGGGTACTAAGAGTGAGGTTATACGGAAAGAAAGTAGAATGATTGAATCCATACCCTTCACCTTTAGTTTAATAATTTACCCAATACATTTCTGTCTTGTAATAGATCCTTTTAAATGGTATGTTTACGAAAAAGGCAAACTTGCTTCACTTTGACTTCTTTGCAAAGGCTGTGACCATAGACAAAACAACTATTCAAATCATCACTGAAGTGAGGCCTTGGAGGAAGTGGGTCATGAGGGGGACGCCATCAAAATTTGTTTTTTCTCTGTATATTCAAATTATGGCAATACCTATTGCAGGATATTGATGCTTTCCTGTAACAGCCTTGTAGAGACCTAAAAGACCTGAATTCATCTTCATGAATTGATTGAGGGAGAAGAAATTGAGAAATAAGAAAGTATTCCACATCTAGCATTAAGATACCCAGAGTGGCTTCTCAGAAATTCCTAAGAGAGAGAGAGAAAAATCCATCCACAGTTCCTGTATGTGAAATGATGCTATTTTATTTGCATAATAATCACTTAACATCAGTGGGTTTCCTGACTCTGAATTCGGCACTGTGTTTTCATTTGGTGAGCATTTCTTGACTGCCTAGCGTGTGCCAGGAGGAGTTCTAGAGCTACAACAAGTCATAGTCCTGCCTTTGTCTTTTGCGTAAATGAGTGACAGTGTCTCCGTGCATATCTGGACTCCGTGTGTTCCTCTCTGTTATTCCCTGAGAGGTGCCTACAGCTTGAGTTCTGTCACTGCCAGAAACCCATACCCACACCTCACTCTTGCCTTTTTTCAACTGACCCGTCGTTCCAGATTTCTGCCTTTTCCAACCACTGTTTACGTTGAGATAATTGTTGGTATCAGCACTTAGCTACCAGGGTTACGGAAAACATAAAGATTCAAAAGGAGATTATTATAATGTTCGTTTTATGTAGGGCCATGAATTAAAATGGCAACACTTGTCTAGTCCATTAAACATGGAATAGAATTTGTATGCAGGAGGTGACTGCCCTTGTGTCCTTAGAGTCTTTTGCATCGAGCTGTGTGTGACTATTACATCCATAAACAGTCCAATGTCTTCATTTATTGTGTGGTTCTTGTCATGTTTCAGGAAAATGCCGATAATTTCAGTTGTTGGCGATGAAAGCAGTTGCTTTCCAGTGGGCTGCATTTCAGTTTTCATCACCTTATCTTTTCTGTTTACAGTTCTCTTGGACTTTTTCATTTGTTCTTGTTGCTTGCCATGGAAACCTGTTTGTAAATCTTTTGTGGGTGATGATGTAATCAGAATAGTACAGGCAGAGCCCCCAAAGCCTGAGAATACATGAAATGACTAGTTTAAGCAATGCTGAAAGAGAGACAAGCCCATCACTATAGGGAACAGAAGGGATGCACTCTATTATTGGGTTCTTTTTTTTTTTTTTTTTGCTAAGAGGCAACAGTTGTTGTAAATTTTGTTTGGAAACAGTAAAGAATTGGCAGCGTGTGGGCAAAAGTTTCCAAAGTAGTGGTATCTGAGAAGTCAAAAACTCCTACAAGTGTATTTAAATGAAATATAAGCTGAGAGATAATTACTCTTTTGGTTTTAAGGACAGCTTGTGGGTTATTGATGCTGTGACTAAGAAGGGTAGAGGAACTGGGTGGGGGAGCTAGGATAAAATACAGGGACCCATAGTAGGTGAAAAGTAGGACAAGTTGAGGAAGGATAGATAGATGTAGTGAAATCAGTCTACATCTCTGTTAAAAATATACACTCAAAACTGAGTAGCTCCAAAAATGTGTGTAAATATTACATTCTTTATAGACCCTTTAAGGATGTTTTGGTGACTTCTTCGGGCTAATCTAAGATACTACCCTCAGCTAAATTTTTTTGAGGAGTAAGTTTTACATGCAAATCAGGTTATGCCCAACAGGAGCTAGAGAAATTAGCTGGTAGAGGGTGAGATTAGGCAGGAGAGACAGCCTGAAGGAAGGTGGGTGGAGGGAAGGTAAAGAAGAGGACCTTAGAATTCCACTGGTATCTGCAGCCCAAAGTAGATTTCATTTTCCTTTTAGTCAGAATCTTTTCTGTTTTCCCAGTCAAAGTAACAGTATTAACAACAGGATCAATCCCAGGATCTCGGGATCATGACCTAAACCAAAGTCAGGCATTTAACTGACTGAACCACCCAGGCGCCCTGATTCTTTCCTTTTTTAAAGCAAAAAGCACAGAATCACAACTGTGTGTAATGTGACATTTAGAGTTTTGGAGCCAGAAGATAATCTGGTCTAACCTCGTCATTGTACTGGTGAGGAGGCTGCAACCTACAAGGTTAGATGATTTATTCAGTCTATCAGTGGATTAGTAGAGACCGGAATCCAGATTTTTCTTAGGTTCTGGCTCTGGCCTCTTGTATAGTCCCATGAGGACTGGTGGAGGAAGGAGCATGAGAAAACTAAACCCACCTCTTCCCTATCACTTTCTCAGAAAGCTGACATTGATAGACTACTTCTGACTGAGACAGAAAGAAGCCAACCAGTGGCCAGGAGACAAATGCCACGGGGGTACCCTTTAGTCCTTGAGCACAAAGTGCTCTAAATTCAATTCAAGGTGAATCAATATAGAAAATATCTGAGATTTAAAGAAAATCACCATTCTGGTTTGAACCATACTTCCCATACTTTATCATACTTCACTGTATATATGTTATATATGCTCTACATAATCTGGTTTCCTTCAAAATCCTTAAACTCAACAATTTTTTTTTTTAAAGATTTTATTTATTTATTTGACAGAGACACAGCGAGAGAGGGAACACAAGCAGGGGGAGTGGGAGAGGGAGAAGCAGGCTTCCCGCCGAGCAGGGAGCCAGATGCAGGGCTCGATCCCAGGACCCTGAGATCATGACCTGAGCCGAAGGCAGATGCTTAACGACTGAGCCACCCAGGCGCCCCTAAACTCAACAATTTGAATAGGAGTTTAGTGCTTTGATTTTTTTTTAAAAAATGTTTATAAAGCTTCCACTCTGTATTATTTATTTATTATTTATTTGACAGAGAGAAACACAGCGAGAGAGGGAACACAAGCAGGGGGAGTGGGAGAGGGAGAAGCAGGCTTCCCGCCGAGCAGGGAGCCCGATGCGGGGCTTGATCCCAGGACCCTGGGATCATGACCTGAGCAGAAGGCAGACGCTTAACAACTGAGCCACCCAGGCGCCCCTAGTGCTTTGATTTTAAAAGTAGACTTATCATTGTTTAATACTCTTAATTCTGTGTTTTCCAAAAGTTTATTGATGTAGAATTTAAATTTAAAATTAAAATTTGAATTTAAAAAATTTAATTTAAAATTAAAAAAAATTCTATACCTAAAGGAACTTTAGTTTTGATTATCCCTCCTTGTCATCTTACTTTATTCTGACCTTGATCCCCTTATTGCTCCTTTTGCCTCCATCATTTCTTAGGCTAGATTTTCCCCAACTCAGTCCATATCTTTCCCAGCCCAATCCATACCTGGGCCAAATCCAGTCCATACCTTTGCCACTGGATATCTCTCTACTCATCTTTCAGGGCAGGGATTCTGGAACTTTAGTGTACTTAAGAATTATCCTGGGAGCTTGGGCCCCATTTCTTAGATTCCAGTATAGTTGGTCAGACATGAGGACTTGGAACCTGTATTTTAAAAACCACTCCCATTAACTTTGATGTAAGCAGTCCTTGAATCACAATGCTTAATGGTGTCAGATTTTGAGTGCACTAATATAAATCATAGGAACACCTACACTTTGGATCCCTTTACCTAATTATAAGAAGCTTTTTTTCTGTGCTGCTTTAGCCACTGGCTCTGTCTGTGGGCCCTAGTTTATTCTTCACCTGCACTTGAGAATAGATAACGGGGAAGAATTCTAGTTTCCCATACAGTATTGTCATCTTCTAGTTGATGAATCTGGTTCAGGGACATCCACTTTCAATGATGTGAGGCTTGAAGGCCAAGAGGTAAGACACATGCTGCCACCCAAGAGTGACAATTGGGAAGGAACAGGTTTAATTAAAGGAATTAATTAATTTATTTTAAAATATTTTATTTATTTATTTGACACAGAGAGAGACAGTGAGAGAGGGAACACAAGCAGGGGGAGTGGGAGAAGGAGAAGCAAGCTTCCTGCTGAGCAGGGAGCCCAGTGCGGGGCTCCATCCCGGGACCCTGGGATCATGACCTGAGCTGAAGGCAGATGCTTAACAACTAAGCCACCCCAGGTGCCCCAAGGAACAGGTTTTAAATAGTAGCTGACTACAGGCCTTCTTTGGACTCTTAAGAAGTCGTAAGAGCAAATTAAGTTGAGTAATAACACTTAAAGTACCAAACCACAGATAAATAGAATTTTCTATGGAAAGCTTGGAATGGAGAATAGTCTTCACAAAAATGATAAAATGTTTCCTGATTCTCGGAAAAAAAATATTATCTCTACAAAAGGAGGTCAGTGAGAACTCTGATGTGATTCATGGAATATGAGTAACACATATAAGTGGAGGCTTAGAAAACCAGTCTAGGACATTACAAACATTTTTTTTTTTTCCCCACACATAGTGTAATGATTTGTGTATGAAACAGTAGATTTTTTGGGAAAAAAATATTTTTCTCCTTTTCTAGGGAATGAACTTAAGATGTATTTGATGAAGATAGAGATTTGTTGATATGGGAGCTCAAGAGGCCCTACCTATCTTTTCATATTCTTGATTCTACCAACTGTCTTTAATCATGAAGGAAGCACTTAAAACCTCTTGACCACATATAGATGTACATTATTCTCTTGTTTCAGCTTGTTGGCAAGAGTGGCAATTTGGAAATGTTATTCAGGTTTCATGGGTTTCATGAACTGGCTAAACCCTGATGGAGTTTTCCTATTGCTGGTGGAGGAGCTGATGAGCTTGGCTCTGGATGCTTGTTCTTTGGAAGCACTATTTGACAGGAGGAGGAGATGGAAGCAAACAGAGTGATGGAAACCACCTTTTCCTGCTAATTTTTCCTTTCTCATCTATAAAATCTTCCCCAACTCATGGTCCTCTAATATAATGCCTTGGACACTCTAGGCCAGTAGATTCTGGTATCAGCATGCAATTTTTTTTCTTTCTTTCTTCCTTCCTTCCTTCCTTTCCTTTCCTTTCTTTTGTTCCTTTCTTCTCTCTCTCTTTCTTTCTTTCTTTCTTTCTTTCTTTCTTTCTTTCTCTTTTCTTTCTTTCTTTCTTTCTTTCTTTCTTTCTTTCTTTTCTTCCTTCCTTCCTTCCTTCCTTCTGTCCCTCCTCCCTCCCTCCCTCCTTTCTTTCTTTCTTTCTTTCTTTCTTTCTTTCTTTCTTTCTTTCTT